>NW_027437812.1:0-110883 GCF_965140245.1 Athene noctua
TCCCCGCCACAGGGAAGCTGCTAGCCGGGAATTCTCTGCCTGGTTCTACCCGCTGCCCGGAACGCTACGCAGGGCAAAAGCGGTTCTCGTCCTCCGTGCTTGCTTTTTCTCAGAAAGAGCCGTGGTGTGCGTTTTCGCCGGAAAACGCGTTTTCGGCCGAAAACGTGTACGTTTGCACTTCCCCGCCACAGGGAAGCTGCTAGCCGGGAATTCTCTGCCTGGTTCTACCCGCTGCCCGGAACGCTACGCAGGGCAAAAGCGGTTCTCGTCCTCCGTGCTTGCTTTTTCTCAGAAAGAGCCGTGGTGTGCGTTTTCGCCGGAAAACGCGTTTTCGGCCGAAAACGTGTACGTTTGCACTTCCCCGCCACAGGGAAGCTGCTAGCCGGGAATTCTCTGCCTGGTTCTACCCGCTGCCCGGAACGCTACGCAGGGCAAAAGCGGTTCTCGTCCTCCGTGCTTGCTTTTTCTCAGAAAGAGCCGTGGTGTGCGTTTTCGCCGGAAAACGCGTTTTCGGCCGAAAACGTGTACGTTTGCACTTCCCCGCCACAGGGAAGCTGCTAGCCGGGAATTCTCTGCCTGGTTCTACCCGCTGCCCGGAACGCTACGCAGGGCAAAAGCGGTTCTCGTCCTCCGTGCTTGCTTTTTCTCAGAAAGAGCCGTGGTGTGCGTTTTCGCCGGAAAACGCGTTTTCGGCCGAAAACGTGTACGTTTGCACTTCCCCGCCACAGGGAAGCTGCTAGCCGGGAATTCTCTGCCTGGTTCTACCCGCTGCCCGGAACGCTACGCAGGGCAAAAGCGGTTCTCGTCCTCCGTGCTTGCTTTTTCTCAGAAAGAGCCGTGGTGTGCGTTTTCGCCGGAAAACGCGTTTTCGGCCGAAAACGTGTACGTTTGCACTTCCCCGCCACAGGGAAGCTGCTAGCCGGGAATTCTCTGCCTGGTTCTACCCGCTGCCCGGAACGCTACGCAGGGCAAAAGCGGTTCTCGTCCTCCGTGCTTGCTTTTTCTCAGAAAGAGCCGTGGTGTGCGTTTTCGCCGGAAAACGCGTTTTCGGCCGAAAACGTGTACGTTTGCACTTCCCCGCCACAGGGAAGCTGCTAGCCGGGAATTCTCTGCCTGGTTCTACCCGCTGCCCGGAACGCTACGCAGGGCAAAAGCGGTTCTCGTCCTCCGTGCTTGCTTTTTCTCAGAAAGAGCCGTGGTGTGCGTTTTCGCCGGAAAACGCGTTTTCGGCCGAAAACGTGTACGTTTGCACTTCCCCGCCACAGGGAAGCTGCTAGCCGGGAATTCTCTGCCTGGTTCTACCCGCTGCCCGGAACGCTACGCAGGGCAAAAGCGGTTCTCGTCCTCCGTGCTTGCTTTTTCTCAGAAAGAGCCGTGGTGTGCGTTTTCGCCGGAAAACGCGTTTTCGGCCGAAAACGTGTACGTTTGCACTTCCCCGCCACAGGGAAGCTGCTAGCCGGGAATTCTCTGCCTGGTTCTACCCGCTGCCCGGAACGCTACGCAGGGCAAAAGCGGTTCTCGTCCTCCGTGCTTGCTTTTTCTCAGAAAGAGCCGTGGTGTGCGTTTTCGCCGGAAAACGCGTTTTCGGCCGAAAACGTGTACGTTTGCACTTCCCCGCCACAGGGAAGCTGCTAGCCGGGAATTCTCTGCCTGGTTCTACCCGCTGCCCGGAACGCTACGCAGGGCAAAAGCGGTTCTCGTCCTCCGTGCTTGCTTTTTCTCAGAAAGAGCCGTGGTGTGCGTTTTCGCCGGAAAACGCGTTTTCGGCCGAAAACGTGTACGTTTGCACTTCCCCGCCACAGGGAAGCTGCTAGCCGGGAATTCTCTGCCTGGTTCTACCCGCTGCCCGGAACGCTACGCAGGGCAAAAGCGGTTCTCGTCCTCCGTGCTTGCTTTTTCTCAGAAAGAGCCGTGGTGTGCGTTTTCGCCGGAAAACGCGTTTTCGGCCGAAAACGTGTACGTTTGCACTTCCCCGCCACAGGGAAGCTGCTAGCCGGGAATTCTCTGCCTGGTTCTACCCGCTGCCCGGAACGCTACGCAGGGCAAAAGCGGTTCTCGTCCTCCGTGCTTGCTTTTTCTCAGAAAGAGCCGTGGTGTGCGTTTTCGCCGGAAAACGCGTTTTCGGCCGAAAACGTGTACGTTTGCACTTCCCCGCCACAGGGAAGCTGCTAGCCGGGAATTCTCTGCCTGGTTCTACCCGCTGCCCGGAACGCTACGCAGGGCAAAAGCGGTTCTCGTCCTCCGTGCTTGCTTTTTCTCAGAAAGAGCCGTGGTGTGCGTTTTCGCCGGAAAACGCGTTTTCGGCCGAAAACGTGTACGTTTGCACTTCCCCGCCACAGGGAAGCTGCTAGCCGGGAATTCTCTGCCTGGTTCTACCCGCTGCCCGGAACGCTACGCAGGGCAAAAGCGGTTCTCGTCCTCCGTGCTTGCTTTTTCTCAGAAAGAGCCGTGGTGTGCGTTTTCGCCGGAAAACGCGTTTTCGGCCGAAAACGTGTACGTTTGCACTTCCCCGCCACAGGGAAGCTGCTAGCCGGGAATTCTCTGCCTGGTTCTACCCGCTGCCCGGAACGCTACGCAGGGCAAAAGCGGTTCTCGTCCTCCGTGCTTGCTTTTTCTCAGAAAGAGCCGTGGTGTGCGTTTTCGCCGGAAAACGCGTTTTCGGCCGAAAACGTGTACGTTTGCACTTCCCCGCCACAGGGAAGCTGCTAGCCGGGAATTCTCTGCCTGGTTCTACCCGCTGCCCGGAACGCTACGCAGGGCAAAAGCGGTTCTCGTCCTCCGTGCTTGCTTTTTCTCAGAAAGAGCCGTGGTGTGCGTTTTCGCCGGAAAACGCGTTTTCGGCCGAAAACGTGTACGTTTGCACTTCCCCGCCACAGGGAAGCTGCTAGCCGGGAATTCTCTGCCTGGTTCTACCCGCTGCCCGGAACGCTACGCAGGGCAAAAGCGGTTCTCGTCCTCCGTGCTTGCTTTTTCTCAGAAAGAGCCGTGGTGTGCGTTTTCGCCGGAAAACGCGTTTTCGGCCGAAAACGTGTACGTTTGCACTTCCCCGCCACAGGGAAGCTGCTAGCCGGGAATTCTCTGCCTGGTTCTACCCGCTGCCCGGAACGCTACGCAGGGCAAAAGCGGTTCTCGTCCTCCGTGCTTGCTTTTTCTCAGAAAGAGCCGTGGTGTGCGTTTTCGCCGGAAAACGCGTTTTCGGCCGAAAACGTGTACGTTTGCACTTCCCCGCCACAGGGAAGCTGCTAGCCGGGAATTCTCTGCCTGGTTCTACCCGCTGCCCGGAACGCTACGCAGGGCAAAAGCGGTTCTCGTCCTCCGTGCTTGCTTTTTCTCAGAAAGAGCCGTGGTGTGCGTTTTCGCCGGAAAACGCGTTTTCGGCCGAAAACGTGTACGTTTGCACTTCCCCGCCACAGGGAAGCTGCTAGCCGGGAATTCTCTGCCTGGTTCTACCCGCTGCCCGGAACGCTACGCAGGGCAAAAGCGGTTCTCGTCCTCCGTGCTTGCTTTTTCTCAGAAAGAGCCGTGGTGTGCGTTTTCGCCGGAAAACGCGTTTTCGGCCGAAAACGTGTACGTTTGCACTTCCCCGCCACAGGGAAGCTGCTAGCCGGGAATTCTCTGCCTGGTTCTACCCGCTGCCCGGAACGCTACGCAGGGCAAAAGCGGTTCTCGTCCTCCGTGCTTGCTTTTTCTCAGAAAGAGCCGTGGTGTGCGTTTTCGCCGGAAAACGCGTTTTCGGCCGAAAACGTGTACGTTTGCACTTCCCCGCCACAGGGAAGCTGCTAGCCGGGAATTCTCTGCCTGGTTCTACCCGCTGCCCGGAACGCTACGCAGGGCAAAAGCGGTTCTCGTCCTCCGTGCTTGCTTTTTCTCAGAAAGAGCCGTGGTGTGCGTTTTCGCCGGAAAACGCGTTTTCGGCCGAAAACGTGTACGTTTGCACTTCCCCGCCACAGGGAAGCTGCTAGCCGGGAATTCTCTGCCTGGTTCTACCCGCTGCCCGGAACGCTACGCAGGGCAAAAGCGGTTCTCGTCCTCCGTGCTTGCTTTTTCTCAGAAAGAGCCGTGGTGTGCGTTTTCGCCGGAAAACGCGTTTTCGGCCGAAAACGTGTACGTTTGCACTTCCCCGCCACAGGGAAGCTGCTAGCCGGGAATTCTCTGCCTGGTTCTACCCGCTGCCCGGAACGCTACGCAGGGCAAAAGCGGTTCTCGTCCTCCGTGCTTGCTTTTTCTCAGAAAGAGCCGTGGTGTGCGTTTTCGCCGGAAAACGCGTTTTCGGCCGAAAACGTGTACGTTTGCACTTCCCCGCCACAGGGAAGCTGCTAGCCGGGAATTCTCTGCCTGGTTCTACCCGCTGCCCGGAACGCTACGCAGGGCAAAAGCGGTTCTCGTCCTCCGTGCTTGCTTTTTCTCAGAAAGAGCCGTGGTGTGCGTTTTCGCCGGAAAACGCGTTTTCGGCCGAAAACGTGTACGTTTGCACTTCCCCGCCACAGGGAAGCTGCTAGCCGGGAATTCTCTGCCTGGTTCTACCCGCTGCCCGGAACGCTACGCAGGGCAAAAGCGGTTCTCGTCCTCCGTGCTTGCTTTTTCTCAGAAAGAGCCGTGGTGTGCGTTTTCGCCGGAAAACGCGTTTTCGGCCGAAAACGTGTACGTTTGCACTTCCCCGCCACAGGGAAGCTGCTAGCCGGGAATTCTCTGCCTGGTTCTACCCGCTGCCCGGAACGCTACGCAGGGCAAAAGCGGTTCTCGTCCTCCGTGCTTGCTTTTTCTCAGAAAGAGCCGTGGTGTGCGTTTTCGCCGGAAAACGCGTTTTCGGCCGAAAACGTGTACGTTTGCACTTCCCCGCCACAGGGAAGCTGCTAGCCGGGAATTCTCTGCCTGGTTCTACCCGCTGCCCGGAACGCTACGCAGGGCAAAAGCGGTTCTCGTCCTCCGTGCTTGCTTTTTCTCAGAAAGAGCCGTGGTGTGCGTTTTCGCCGGAAAACGCGTTTTCGGCCGAAAACGTGTACGTTTGCACTTCCCCGCCACAGGGAAGCTGCTAGCCGGGAATTCTCTGCCTGGTTCTACCCGCTGCCCGGAACGCTACGCAGGGCAAAAGCGGTTCTCGTCCTCCGTGCTTGCTTTTTCTCAGAAAGAGCCGTGGTGTGCGTTTTCGCCGGAAAACGCGTTTTCGGCCGAAAACGTGTACGTTTGCACTTCCCCGCCACAGGGAAGCTGCTAGCCGGGAATTCTCTGCCTGGTTCTACCCGCTGCCCGGAACGCTACGCAGGGCAAAAGCGGTTCTCGTCCTCCGTGCTTGCTTTTTCTCAGAAAGAGCCGTGGTGTGCGTTTTCGCCGGAAAACGCGTTTTCGGCCGAAAACGTGTACGTTTGCACTTCCCCGCCACAGGGAAGCTGCTAGCCGGGAATTCTCTGCCTGGTTCTACCCGCTGCCCGGAACGCTACGCAGGGCAAAAGCGGTTCTCGTCCTCCGTGCTTGCTTTTTCTCAGAAAGAGCCGTGGTGTGCGTTTTCGCCGGAAAACGCGTTTTCGGCCGAAAACGTGTACGTTTGCACTTCCCCGCCACAGGGAAGCTGCTAGCCGGGAATTCTCTGCCTGGTTCTACCCGCTGCCCGGAACGCTACGCAGGGCAAAAGCGGTTCTCGTCCTCCGTGCTTGCTTTTTCTCAGAAAGAGCCGTGGTGTGCGTTTTCGCCGGAAAACGCGTTTTCGGCCGAAAACGTGTACGTTTGCACTTCCCCGCCACAGGGAAGCTGCTAGCCGGGAATTCTCTGCCTGGTTCTACCCGCTGCCCGGAACGCTACGCAGGGCAAAAGCGGTTCTCGTCCTCCGTGCTTGCTTTTTCTCAGAAAGAGCCGTGGTGTGCGTTTTCGCCGGAAAACGCGTTTTCGGCCGAAAACGTGTACGTTTGCACTTCCCCGCCACAGGGAAGCTGCTAGCCGGGAATTCTCTGCCTGGTTCTACCCGCTGCCCGGAACGCTACGCAGGGCAAAAGCGGTTCTCGTCCTCCGTGCTTGCTTTTTCTCAGAAAGAGCCGTGGTGTGCGTTTTCGCCGGAAAACGCGTTTTCGGCCGAAAACGTGTACGTTTGCACTTCCCCGCCACAGGGAAGCTGCTAGCCGGGAATTCTCTGCCTGGTTCTACCCGCTGCCCGGAACGCTACGCAGGGCAAAAGCGGTTCTCGTCCTCCGTGCTTGCTTTTTCTCAGAAAGAGCCGTGGTGTGCGTTTTCGCCGGAAAACGCGTTTTCGGCCGAAAACGTGTACGTTTGCACTTCCCCGCCACAGGGAAGCTGCTAGCCGGGAATTCTCTGCCTGGTTCTACCCGCTGCCCGGAACGCTACGCAGGGCAAAAGCGGTTCTCGTCCTCCGTGCTTGCTTTTTCTCAGAAAGAGCCGTGGTGTGCGTTTTCGCCGGAAAACGCGTTTTCGGCCGAAAACGTGTACGTTTGCACTTCCCCGCCACAGGGAAGCTGCTAGCCGGGAATTCTCTGCCTGGTTCTACCCGCTGCCCGGAACGCTACGCAGGGCAAAAGCGGTTCTCGTCCTCCGTGCTTGCTTTTTCTCAGAAAGAGCCGTGGTGTGCGTTTTCGCCGGAAAACGCGTTTTCGGCCGAAAACGTGTACGTTTGCACTTCCCCGCCACAGGGAAGCTGCTAGCCGGGAATTCTCTGCCTGGTTCTACCCGCTGCCCGGAACGCTACGCAGGGCAAAAGCGGTTCTCGTCCTCCGTGCTTGCTTTTTCTCAGAAAGAGCCGTGGTGTGCGTTTTCGCCGGAAAACGCGTTTTCGGCCGAAAACGTGTACGTTTGCACTTCCCCGCCACAGGGAAGCTGCTAGCCGGGAATTCTCTGCCTGGTTCTACCCGCTGCCCGGAACGCTACGCAGGGCAAAAGCGGTTCTCGTCCTCCGTGCTTGCTTTTTCTCAGAAAGAGCCGTGGTGTGCGTTTTCGCCGGAAAACGCGTTTTCGGCCGAAAACGTGTACGTTTGCACTTCCCCGCCACAGGGAAGCTGCTAGCCGGGAATTCTCTGCCTGGTTCTACCCGCTGCCCGGAACGCTACGCAGGGCAAAAGCGGTTCTCGTCCTCCGTGCTTGCTTTTTCTCAGAAAGAGCCGTGGTGTGCGTTTTCGCCGGAAAACGCGTTTTCGGCCGAAAACGTGTACGTTTGCACTTCCCCGCCACAGGGAAGCTGCTAGCCGGGAATTCTCTGCCTGGTTCTACCCGCTGCCCGGAACGCTACGCAGGGCAAAAGCGGTTCTCGTCCTCCGTGCTTGCTTTTTCTCAGAAAGAGCCGTGGTGTGCGTTTTCGCCGGAAAACGCGTTTTCGGCCGAAAACGTGTACGTTTGCACTTCCCCGCCACAGGGAAGCTGCTAGCCGGGAATTCTCTGCCTGGTTCTACCCGCTGCCCGGAACGCTACGCAGGGCAAAAGCGGTTCTCGTCCTCCGTGCTTGCTTTTTCTCAGAAAGAGCCGTGGTGTGCGTTTTCGCCGGAAAACGCGTTTTCGGCCGAAAACGTGTACGTTTGCACTTCCCCGCCACAGGGAAGCTGCTAGCCGGGAATTCTCTGCCTGGTTCTACCCGCTGCCCGGAACGCTACGCAGGGCAAAAGCGGTTCTCGTCCTCCGTGCTTGCTTTTTCTCAGAAAGAGCCGTGGTGTGCGTTTTCGCCGGAAAACGCGTTTTCGGCCGAAAACGTGTACGTTTGCACTTCCCCGCCACAGGGAAGCTGCTAGCCGGGAATTCTCTGCCTGGTTCTACCCGCTGCCCGGAACGCTACGCAGGGCAAAAGCGGTTCTCGTCCTCCGTGCTTGCTTTTTCTCAGAAAGAGCCGTGGTGTGCGTTTTCGCCGGAAAACGCGTTTTCGGCCGAAAACGTGTACGTTTGCACTTCCCCGCCACAGGGAAGCTGCTAGCCGGGAATTCTCTGCCTGGTTCTACCCGCTGCCCGGAACGCTACGCAGGGCAAAAGCGGTTCTCGTCCTCCGTGCTTGCTTTTTCTCAGAAAGAGCCGTGGTGTGCGTTTTCGCCGGAAAACGCGTTTTCGGCCGAAAACGTGTACGTTTGCACTTCCCCGCCACAGGGAAGCTGCTAGCCGGGAATTCTCTGCCTGGTTCTACCCGCTGCCCGGAACGCTACGCAGGGCAAAAGCGGTTCTCGTCCTCCGTGCTTGCTTTTTCTCAGAAAGAGCCGTGGTGTGCGTTTTCGCCGGAAAACGCGTTTTCGGCCGAAAACGTGTACGTTTGCACTTCCCCGCCACAGGGAAGCTGCTAGCCGGGAATTCTCTGCCTGGTTCTACCCGCTGCCCGGAACGCTACGCAGGGCAAAAGCGGTTCTCGTCCTCCGTGCTTGCTTTTTCTCAGAAAGAGCCGTGGTGTGCGTTTTCGCCGGAAAACGCGTTTTCGGCCGAAAACGTGTACGTTTGCACTTCCCCGCCACAGGGAAGCTGCTAGCCGGGAATTCTCTGCCTGGTTCTACCCGCTGCCCGGAACGCTACGCAGGGCAAAAGCGGTTCTCGTCCTCCGTGCTTGCTTTTTCTCAGAAAGAGCCGTGGTGTGCGTTTTCGCCGGAAAACGCGTTTTCGGCCGAAAACGTGTACGTTTGCACTTCCCCGCCACAGGGAAGCTGCTAGCCGGGAATTCTCTGCCTGGTTCTACCCGCTGCCCGGAACGCTACGCAGGGCAAAAGCGGTTCTCGTCCTCCGTGCTTGCTTTTTCTCAGAAAGAGCCGTGGTGTGCGTTTTCGCCGGAAAACGCGTTTTCGGCCGAAAACGTGTACGTTTGCACTTCCCCGCCACAGGGAAGCTGCTAGCCGGGAATTCTCTGCCTGGTTCTACCCGCTGCCCGGAACGCTACGCAGGGCAAAAGCGGTTCTCGTCCTCCGTGCTTGCTTTTTCTCAGAAAGAGCCGTGGTGTGCGTTTTCGCCGGAAAACGCGTTTTCGGCCGAAAACGTGTACGTTTGCACTTCCCCGCCACAGGGAAGCTGCTAGCCGGGAATTCTCTGCCTGGTTCTACCCGCTGCCCGGAACGCTACGCAGGGCAAAAGCGGTTCTCGTCCTCCGTGCTTGCTTTTTCTCAGAAAGAGCCGTGGTGTGCGTTTTCGCCGGAAAACGCGTTTTCGGCCGAAAACGTGTACGTTTGCACTTCCCCGCCACAGGGAAGCTGCTAGCCGGGAATTCTCTGCCTGGTTCTACCCGCTGCCCGGAACGCTACGCAGGGCAAAAGCGGTTCTCGTCCTCCGTGCTTGCTTTTTCTCAGAAAGAGCCGTGGTGTGCGTTTTCGCCGGAAAACGCGTTTTCGGCCGAAAACGTGTACGTTTGCACTTCCCCGCCACAGGGAAGCTGCTAGCCGGGAATTCTCTGCCTGGTTCTACCCGCTGCCCGGAACGCTACGCAGGGCAAAAGCGGTTCTCGTCCTCCGTGCTTGCTTTTTCTCAGAAAGAGCCGTGGTGTGCGTTTTCGCCGGAAAACGCGTTTTCGGCCGAAAACGTGTACGTTTGCACTTCCCCGCCACAGGGAAGCTGCTAGCCGGGAATTCTCTGCCTGGTTCTACCCGCTGCCCGGAACGCTACGCAGGGCAAAAGCGGTTCTCGTCCTCCGTGCTTGCTTTTTCTCAGAAAGAGCCGTGGTGTGCGTTTTCGCCGGAAAACGCGTTTTCGGCCGAAAACGTGTACGTTTGCACTTCCCCGCCACAGGGAAGCTGCTAGCCGGGAATTCTCTGCCTGGTTCTACCCGCTGCCCGGAACGCTACGCAGGGCAAAAGCGGTTCTCGTCCTCCGTGCTTGCTTTTTCTCAGAAAGAGCCGTGGTGTGCGTTTTCGCCGGAAAACGCGTTTTCGGCCGAAAACGTGTACGTTTGCACTTCCCCGCCACAGGGAAGCTGCTAGCCGGGAATTCTCTGCCTGGTTCTACCCGCTGCCCGGAACGCTACGCAGGGCAAAAGCGGTTCTCGTCCTCCGTGCTTGCTTTTTCTCAGAAAGAGCCGTGGTGTGCGTTTTCGCCGGAAAACGCGTTTTCGGCCGAAAACGTGTACGTTTGCACTTCCCCGCCACAGGGAAGCTGCTAGCCGGGAATTCTCTGCCTGGTTCTACCCGCTGCCCGGAACGCTACGCAGGGCAAAAGCGGTTCTCGTCCTCCGTGCTTGCTTTTTCTCAGAAAGAGCCGTGGTGTGCGTTTTCGCCGGAAAACGCGTTTTCGGCCGAAAACGTGTACGTTTGCACTTCCCCGCCACAGGGAAGCTGCTAGCCGGGAATTCTCTGCCTGGTTCTACCCGCTGCCCGGAACGCTACGCAGGGCAAAAGCGGTTCTCGTCCTCCGTGCTTGCTTTTTCTCAGAAAGAGCCGTGGTGTGCGTTTTCGCCGGAAAACGCGTTTTCGGCCGAAAACGTGTACGTTTGCACTTCCCCGCCACAGGGAAGCTGCTAGCCGGGAATTCTCTGCCTGGTTCTACCCGCTGCCCGGAACGCTACGCAGGGCAAAAGCGGTTCTCGTCCTCCGTGCTTGCTTTTTCTCAGAAAGAGCCGTGGTGTGCGTTTTCGCCGGAAAACGCGTTTTCGGCCGAAAACGTGTACGTTTGCACTTCCCCGCCACAGGGAAGCTGCTAGCCGGGAATTCTCTGCCTGGTTCTACCCGCTGCCCGGAACGCTACGCAGGGCAAAAGCGGTTCTCGTCCTCCGTGCTTGCTTTTTCTCAGAAAGAGCCGTGGTGTGCGTTTTCGCCGGAAAACGCGTTTTCGGCCGAAAACGTGTACGTTTGCACTTCCCCGCCACAGGGAAGCTGCTAGCCGGGAATTCTCTGCCTGGTTCTACCCGCTGCCCGGAACGCTACGCAGGGCAAAAGCGGTTCTCGTCCTCCGTGCTTGCTTTTTCTCAGAAAGAGCCGTGGTGTGCGTTTTCGCCGGAAAACGCGTTTTCGGCCGAAAACGTGTACGTTTGCACTTCCCCGCCACAGGGAAGCTGCTAGCCGGGAATTCTCTGCCTGGTTCTACCCGCTGCCCGGAACGCTACGCAGGGCAAAAGCGGTTCTCGTCCTCCGTGCTTGCTTTTTCTCAGAAAGAGCCGTGGTGTGCGTTTTCGCCGGAAAACGCGTTTTCGGCCGAAAACGTGTACGTTTGCACTTCCCCGCCACAGGGAAGCTGCTAGCCGGGAATTCTCTGCCTGGTTCTACCCGCTGCCCGGAACGCTACGCAGGGCAAAAGCGGTTCTCGTCCTCCGTGCTTGCTTTTTCTCAGAAAGAGCCGTGGTGTGCGTTTTCGCCGGAAAACGCGTTTTCGGCCGAAAACGTGTACGTTTGCACTTCCCCGCCACAGGGAAGCTGCTAGCCGGGAATTCTCTGCCTGGTTCTACCCGCTGCCCGGAACGCTACGCAGGGCAAAAGCGGTTCTCGTCCTCCGTGCTTGCTTTTTCTCAGAAAGAGCCGTGGTGTGCGTTTTCGCCGGAAAACGCGTTTTCGGCCGAAAACGTGTACGTTTGCACTTCCCCGCCACAGGGAAGCTGCTAGCCGGGAATTCTCTGCCTGGTTCTACCCGCTGCCCGGAACGCTACGCAGGGCAAAAGCGGTTCTCGTCCTCCGTGCTTGCTTTTTCTCAGAAAGAGCCGTGGTGTGCGTTTTCGCCGGAAAACGCGTTTTCGGCCGAAAACGTGTACGTTTGCACTTCCCCGCCACAGGGAAGCAGCTAGCCGGGAATTCTCTGCCTGGTTCTACCCGCTGCCCGGAACGCTACGCAGGGCAAAAGCGGTTCTCGTCCTCCGTGCTTGCTTTTTCTCAGAAAGAGCCGTGGTGTGCGTTTTCGCCGGAAAACGCGTTTTCGGCCGAAAACGTGTACGTTTGCACTTCCCCGCCACAGGGAAGCTGCTAGCCGGGAATTCTCTGCCTGGTTCTACCCGCTGCCCGGAACGCTACGCAGGGCAAAAGCGGTTCTCGTCCTCCGTGCTTGCTTTTTCTCAGAAAGAGCCGTGGTGTGCGTTTTCGCCGGAAAACGCGTTTTCGGCCGAAAACGTGTACGTTTGCACTTCCCCGCCACAGGGAAGCTGCTAGCCGGGAATTCTCTGCCTGGTTCTACCCGCTGCCCGGAACGCTACGCAGGGCAAAAGCGGTTCTCGTCCTCCGTGCTTGCTTTTTCTCAGAAAGAGCCGTGGTGTGCGTTTTCGCCGGAAAACGCGTTTTCGGCCGAAAACGTGTACGTTTGCACTTCCCCGCCACAGGGAAGCTGCTAGCCGGGAATTCTCTGCCTGGTTCTACCCGCTGCCCGGAACGCTACGCAGGGCAAAAGCGGTTCTCGTCCTCCGTGCTTGCTTTTTCTCAGAAAGAGCCGTGGTGTGCGTTTTCGCCGGAAAACGCGTTTTCGGCCGAAAACGTGTACGTTTGCACTTCCCCGCCACAGGGAAGCTGCTAGCCGGGAATTCTCTGCCTGGTTCTACCCGCTGCCCGGAACGCTACGCAGGGCAAAAGCGGTTCTCGTCCTCCGTGCTTGCTTTTTCTCAGAAAGAGCCGTGGTGTGCGTTTTCGCCGGAAAACGCGTTTTCGGCCGAAAACGTGTACGTTTGCACTTCCCCGCCACAGGGAAGCTGCTAGCCGGGAATTCTCTGCCTGGTTCTACCCGCTGCCCGGAACGCTACGCAGGGCAAAAGCGGTTCTCGTCCTCCGTGCTTGCTTTTTCTCAGAAAGAGCCGTGGTGTGCGTTTTCGCCGGAAAACGCGTTTTCGGCCGAAAACGTGTACGTTTGCACTTCCCCGCCACAGGGAAGCTGCTAGCCGGGAATTCTCTGCCTGGTTCTACCCGCTGCCCGGAACGCTACGCAGGGCAAAAGCGGTTCTCGTCCTCCGTGCTTGCTTTTTCTCAGAAAGAGCCGTGGTGTGCGTTTTCGCCGGAAAACGCGTTTTCGGCCGAAAACGTGTACGTTTGCACTTCCCCGCCACAGGGAAGCTGCTAGCCGGGAATTCTCTGCCTGGTTCTACCCGCTGCCCGGAACGCTACGCAGGGCAAAAGCGGTTCTCGTCCTCC
Organism: Athene noctua; assembly: GCF_965140245.1. Classification (NCBI taxonomy): domain Eukaryota; kingdom Metazoa; phylum Chordata; class Aves; order Strigiformes; family Strigidae; genus Athene; species Athene noctua. The sequence continues at coordinate 12,984 of NW_027437812.1, forward strand.
GTGCTTGCTTTTTCTCAGAAAGAGCCGTGGTGTGCGTTTTCGCCGGAAAACGCGTTTTCGGCCGAAAACGTGTACGTTTGCACTTCCCCGCCACAGGGAAGCTGCTAGCCGGGAATTCTCTGCCTGGTTCTACCCGCTGCCCGGAACGCTACGCAGGGCAAAAGCGGTTCTCGTCCTCCGTGCTTGCTTTTTCTCAGAAAGAGCCGTGGTGTGCGTTTTCGCCGGAAAACGCGTTTTCGGCCGAAAACGTGTACGTTTGCACTTCCCCGCCACAGGGAAGCTGCTAGCCGGGAATTCTCTGCCTGGTTCTACCCGCTGCCCGGAACGCTACGCAGGGCAAAAGCGGTTCTCGTCCTCCGTGCTTGCTTTTTCTCAGAAAGAGCAAAACGCGTTTTCGGCCGAAAACGTGTACGTTTGCACTTCCCCGCCACAGGGAAGCTGCTAGCCGGGAATTCTCTGCCTGGTTCTACCCGCTGCCCGGAACGCTACGCAGGGCAAAAGCGGTTCTCGTCCTCCGTGCTTGCTTTTTCTCAGAAAGAGCCGTGGTGTGCGTTTTCGACGGAAAACGCGTTTTCGGCCGAAAACGTGTACGTTTGCACTTCCCCGCCACAGGGAAGCTGCTAGCCGGGAATTCTCTGCCTGGTTCTACCCGCTGCCCGGAACGCTACGCAGGGCAAAAGCGGTTCTCGTCCTCCGTGCTTGCTTTTTCTCAGAAAGAGCCGTGGTGTGCGTTCTCGCCGGAATACGCGTTTTCGGCCGAAAACGTGTACGTTTGCACTTCCCCGCCACAGGGAAGCTGCTAGCCGGGAATTCTCTGCCTGGTTCTACCCGCTGCCCGGAACGCTACGCAGGGCAAAAGCGGTTCTCGTCCTCCGTGCTTGCTTTTTCTCAGAAAGAGCCGTGGTGTGCGTTCTCGCCGGAAAACGCGTTTTCGGCCGAAAACGTGTACGTTTGCACTTCCCCGCCACAGGGAAGCTGCTAGCCGGGAATTCTCTGCCTGGTTCTACCCGCTGCCCGGAACGCTACGCAGGGCAAAAGCGGTTCTCGTCCTCCATGCTTGCTTTTTCTCAGAAAGAGCCGTGGTGTGCGTTTTCGCCGGAAAACGCGTTTTCGGCCGAAAACGTGTACGTTTGCACTTCCCCGCCACAGGGAAGCTGCTAGCCGGGAATTCTCTGCCTGGTTCTACCCGCTGCCCGGAACGCTACGCAGGGCAAAAGCGGTTCTCGTCCTCCGTGCTTGCTTTTTCTCAGAAAGAGCCGTGGTGTGCGTTTTCGCCGGAAAACGCGTTTTCGGCCGAAAACGTGTACGTTTGCACTTCCCCGCCACAGGGAAGCTGCTAGCCGGGAATTCTCTGCCTGGTTCTACCCGCTGCCCGGAACGCTACGCAGGGCAAAAGCGGTTCTCGTCCTCCGTGCTTGACCGTGGTGTGCGTTTTCGCCGGAAAAAAACGTGTACGTTTGCACTTCCCCGCCACAGGGAAGCTGCTAGCCGGGAATTCTCTGCCTGGTTCTACCCGCTGCCCGGAACGCTACGCAGGGCAAAAGCGGTTCTCGTCCTCCGTGCTTGCTTTTTCTCAGAAAGAGCCGTGGTGTGCGTTTTCGCCGGAAAACGCGTTTTCGGCCGAAAACGTGTACGTTTGCACTTCCCCGCCACAGGGAAGCTGCTAGCCGGGAATTCTCTGCCTGGTTCTACCCGCTGCCCGGAACGCTACGCAGGGCAAAAGCGGTTCTCGTCCTCCGTGCTTGCTTTTTCTCAGAAAGAGCCGTGGTGTGCGTTTTCGACGGAAAACGCGTTTTCGGCCGAAAACGTGTACGTTTGCACTTCCCCGCCACAGGGAAGCCGGGAATTCTCCCCTAGCCGGGAATTCTCTGCCTGGTTCTACCCGCTGCCCGGAACGCTACGCAGGGCAAAAGCGGTTCTCGTCCTCCGTGCTTGCTTTTTCTCAGAAAGAGCCGTGGTGTGCGTTTTCGCCGGAAAACGCGTTTTCGGCCGAAAACGTGTACGTTTGCACTTCCCCGCCACAGGGAAGCTGCTAGCCGGGAATTCTCTGCCTGGTTCTACCCGCTGCCCGGAACGCTACGCAGGGCAAAAGCGGTTCTCGTCCTCCGTGCTTGCTTTTTCTCAGAAAGAGCCGTGGTGTGCGTTTTCGCCGGAAAACGCGTTTTCGGCCGAAAACGTGTACGTTTGCACTTCCCCGCCACAGGGAAGCTGCTAGCCGGGAATTCTCTGCCTGGTTCTACCCGCTGCCCGGAACGCTACGCAGGGCAAAAGCGGTTCTCGTCCTCCGTGCTTGCTTTTTCTCAGAAAGAGCCGTGGTGTGCGTTTTCGCCGGAAAACGCGTTTTCGGCCGAAAACGTGTACGTTTGCACTTCCCCGCCACAGGGAAGCTGCTAGCCGGGAATTCTCTGCCTGGTTCTACCCGCTGCCCGGAACGCTACGCAGGGCAAAAGCGGTTCTCGTCCTCCGTGCTTGCTTTTTCTCAGAAAGAGCCGTGGTGTGCGTTTTCGCCGGAAAACGCGTTTTCGGCCGAAAACGTGTACGTTTGCACTTCCCCGCCACAGGGAAGCTGCTAGCCGGGAATTCTCTGCCTGGTTCTACCCGCTGCCCGGAACGCTACGCAGGGCAAAAGCGGTTCTCGTCCTCCGTGCTTGCTTTTTCTCAGAAAGAGCCGTGGTGTGCGTTTTCGCCGGAAAACGCGTTTTCGGCCGAAAACGTGTACGTTTGCACTTCCCCGCCACAGGGAAGCTGCTAGCCGGGAATTCTCTGCCTGGTTCTACCCGCTGCCCGGAACGCTACGCAGGGCAAAAGCGGTTCTCGTCCTCCGTGCTTGCTTTTTCTCAGAAAGAGCCGTGGTGTGCGTTTTCGCCGGAAAACGCGTTTTCGGCCGAAAACGTGTACGTTTGCACTTCCCCGCCACAGGGAAGCTGCTAGCCGGGAATTCTCTGCCTGGTTCTACCCGCTGCCCGGAACGCTACGCAGGGCAAAAGCGGTTCTCGTCCTCCGTGCTTGCTTTTTCTCAGAAAGAGCCGTGGTGTGCGTTTTCGCCGGAAAACGCGTTTTCGGCCGAAAACGTGTACGTTTGCACTTCCCCGCCACAGGGAAGCTGCTAGCCGGGAATTCTCTGCCTGGTTCTACCCGCTGCCCGGAACGCTACGCAGGGCAAAAGCGGTTCTCGTCCTCCGTGCTTGCTTTTTCTCAGAAAGAGCCGTGGTGTGCGTTTTCGCCGGAAAACGCGTTTTCGGCCGAAAACGTGTACGTTTGCACTTCCCCGCCACAGGGAAGCTGCTAGCCGGGAATTCTCTGCCTGGTTCTACCCGCTGCCCGGAACGCTACGCAGGGCAAAAGCGGTTCTCGTCCTCCGTGCTTGCTTTTTCTCAGAAAGAGCCGTGGTGTGCGTTTTCGCCGGAAAACGCGTTTTCGGCCGAAAACGTGTACGTTTGCACTTCCCCGCCACAGGGAAGCTGCTAGCCGGGAATTCTCTGCCTGGTTCTACCCGCTGCCCGGAACGCTACGCAGGGCAAAAGCGGTTCTCGTCCTCCGTGCTTGCTTTTTCTCAGAAAGAGCCGTGGTGTGCGTTTTCGCCGGAAAACGCGTTTTCGGCCGAAAACGTGTACGTTTGCACTTCCCCGCCACAGGGAAGCTGCTAGCCGGGAATTCTCTGCCTGGTTCTACCCGCTGCCCGGAACGCTACGCAGGGCAAAAGCGGTTCTCGTCCTCCGTGCTTGCTTTTTCTCAGAAAGAGCCGTGGTGTGCGTTTTCGCCGGAAAACGCGTTTTCGGCCGAAAACGTGTACGTTTGCACTTCCCCGCCACAGGGAAGCTGCTAGCCGGGAATTCTCTGCCTGGTTCTACCCGCTGCCCGGAACGCTACGCAGGGCAAAAGCGGTTCTCGTCCTCCGTGCTTGCTTTTTCTCAGAAAGAGCCGTGGTGTGCGTTTTCGCCGGAAAACGCGTTTTCGGCCGAAAACGTGTACGTTTGCACTTCCCCGCCACAGGGAAGCTGCTAGCCGGGAATTCTCTGCCTGGTTCTACCCGCTGCCCGGAACGCTACGCAGGGCAAAAGCGGTTCTCGTCCTCCGTGCTTGCTTTTTCTCAGAAAGAGCCGTGGTGTGCGTTTTCGCCGGAAAACGCGTTTTCGGCCGAAAACGTGTACGTTTGCACTTCCCCGCCACAGGGAAGCTGCTAGCCGGGAATTCTCTGCCTGGTTCTACCCGCTGCCCGGAACGCTACGCAGGGCAAAAGCGGTTCTCGTCCTCCGTGCTTGCTTTTTCTCAGAAAGAGCCGTGGTGTGCGTTTTCGCCGGAAAACGCGTTTTCGGCCGAAAACGTGTACGTTTGCACTTCCCCGCCACAGGGAAGCTGCTAGCCGGGAATTCTCTGCCTGGTTCTACCCGCTGCCCGGAACGCTACGCAGGGCAAAAGCGGTTCTCGTCCTCCGTGCTTGCTTTTTCTCAGAAAGAGCCGTGGTGTGCGTTTTCGCCGGAAAACGCGTTTTCGGCCGAAAACGTGTACGTTTGCACTTCCCCGCCACAGGGAAGCTGCTAGCCGGGAATTCTCTGCCTGGTTCTACCCGCTGCCCGGAACGCTACGCAGGGCAAAAGCGGTTCTCGTCCTCCGTGCTTGCTTTTTCTCAGAAAGAGCCGTGGTGTGCGTTTTCGCCGGAAAACGCGTTTTCGGCCGAAAACGTGTACGTTTGCACTTCCCCGCCACAGGGAAGCTGCTAGCCGGGAATTCTCTGCCTGGTTCTACCCGCTGCCCGGAACGCTACGCAGGGCAAAAGCGGTTCTCGTCCTCCGTGCTTGCTTTTTCTCAGAAAGAGCCGTGGTGTGCGTTTTCGCCGGAAAACGCGTTTTCGGCCGAAAACGTGTACGTTTGCACTTCCCCGCCACAGGGAAGCTGCTAGCCGGGAATTCTCTGCCTGGTTCTACCCGCTGCCCGGAACGCTACGCAGGGCAAAAGCGGTTCTCGTCCTCCGTGCTTGCTTTTTCTCAGAAAGAGCCGTGGTGTGCGTTTTCGCCGGAAAACGCGTTTTCGGCCGAAAACGTGTACGTTTGCACTTCCCCGCCACAGGGAAGCTGCTAGCCGGGAATTCTCTGCCTGGTTCTACCCGCTGCCCGGAACGCTACGCAGGGCAAAAGCGGTTCTCGTCCTCCGTGCTTGCTTTTTCTCAGAAAGAGCCGTGGTGTGCGTTTTCGCCGGAAAACGCGTTTTCGGCCGAAAACGTGTACGTTTGCACTTCCCCGCCACAGGGAAGCTGCTAGCCGGGAATTCTCTGCCTGGTTCTACCCGCTGCCCGGAACGCTACGCAGGGCAAAAGCGGTTCTCGTCCTCCGTGCTTGCTTTTTCTCAGAAAGAGCCGTGGTGTGCGTTTTCGCCGGAAAACGCGTTTTCGGCCGAAAACGTGTACGTTTGCACTTCCCCGCCACAGGGAAGCTGCTAGCCGGGAATTCTCTGCCTGGTTCTACCCGCTGCCCGGAACGCTACGCAGGGCAAAAGCGGTTCTCGTCCTCCGTGCTTGCTTTTTCTCAGAAAGAGCCGTGGTGTGCGTTTTCGCCGGAAAACGCGTTTTCGGCCGAAAACGTGTACGTTTGCACTTCCCCGCCACAGGGAAGCTGCTAGCCGGGAATTCTCTGCCTGGTTCTACCCGCTGCCCGGAACGCTACGCAGGGCAAAAGCGGTTCTCGTCCTCCGTGCTTGCTTTTTCTCAGAAAGAGCCGTGGTGTGCGTTTTCGCCGGAAAACGCGTTTTCGGCCGAAAACGTGTACGTTTGCACTTCCCCGCCACAGGGAAGCTGCTAGCCGGGAATTCTCTGCCTGGTTCTACCCGCTGCCCGGAACGCTACGCAGGGCAAAAGCGGTTCTCGTCCTCCGTGCTTGCTTTTTCTCAGAAAGAGCCGTGGTGTGCGTTTTCGCCGGAAAACGCGTTTTCGGCCGAAAACGTGTACGTTTGCACTTCCCCGCCACAGGGAAGCTGCTAGCCGGGAATTCTCTGCCTGGTTCTACCCGCTGCCCGGAACGCTACGCAGGGCAAAAGCGGTTCTCGTCCTCCGTGCTTGCTTTTTCTCAGAAAGAGCCGTGGTGTGCGTTTTCGCCGGAAAACGCGTTTTCGGCCGAAAACGTGTACGTTTGCACTTCCCCGCCACAGGGAAGCTGCTAGCCGGGAATTCTCTGCCTGGTTCTACCCGCTGCCCGGAACGCTACGCAGGGCAAAAGCGGTTCTCGTCCTCCGTGCTTGCTTTTTCTCAGAAAGAGCCGTGGTGTGCGTTTTCGCCGGAAAACGCGTTTTCGGCCGAAAACGTGTACGTTTGCACTTCCCCGCCACAGGGAAGCTGCTAGCCGGGAATTCTCTGCCTGGTTCTACCCGCTGCCCGGAACGCTACGCAGGGCAAAAGCGGTTCTCGTCCTCCGTGCTTGCTTTTTCTCAGAAAGAGCCGTGGTGTGCGTTTTCGCCGGAAAACGCGTTTTCGGCCGAAAACGTGTACGTTTGCACTTCCCCGCCACAGGGAAGCTGCTAGCCGGGAATTCTCTGCCTGGTTCTACCCGCTGCCCGGAACGCTACGCAGGGCAAAAGCGGTTCTCGTCCTCCGTGCTTGCTTTTTCTCAGAAAGAGCCGTGGTGTGCGTTTTCGCCGGAAAACGCGTTTTCGGCCGAAAACGTGTACGTTTGCACTTCCCCGCCACAGGGAAGCTGCTAGCCGGGAATTCTCTGCCTGGTTCTACCCGCTGCCCGGAACGCTACGCAGGGCAAAAGCGGTTCTCGTCCTCCGTGCTTGCTTTTTCTCAGAAAGAGCCGTGGTGTGCGTTTTCGCCGGAAAACGCGTTTTCGGCCGAAAACGTGTACGTTTGCACTTCCCCGCCACAGGGAAGCTGCTAGCCGGGAATTCTCTGCCTGGTTCTACCCGCTGCCCGGAACGCTACGCAGGGCAAAAGCGGTTCTCGTCCTCCGTGCTTGCTTTTTCTCAGAAAGAGCCGTGGTGTGCGTTTTCGCCGGAAAACGCGTTTTCGGCCGAAAACGTGTACGTTTGCACTTCCCCGCCACAGGGAAGCTGCTAGCCGGGAATTCTCTGCCTGGTTCTACCCGCTGCCCGGAACGCTACGCAGGGCAAAAGCGGTTCTCGTCCTCCGTGCTTGCTTTTTCTCAGAAAGAGCCGTGGTGTGCGTTTTCGCCGGAAAACGCGTTTTCGGCCGAAAACGTGTACGTTTGCACTTCCCCGCCACAGGGAAGCTGCTAGCCGGGAATTCTCTGCCTGGTTCTACCCGCTGCCCGGAACGCTACGCAGGGCAAAAGCGGTTCTCGTCCTCCGTGCTTGCTTTTTCTCAGAAAGAGCCGTGGTGTGCGTTTTCGCCGGAAAACGCGTTTTCGGCCGAAAACGTGTACGTTTGCACTTCCCCGCCACAGGGAAGCTGCTAGCCGGGAATTCTCTGCCTGGTTCTACCCGCTGCCCGGAACGCTACGCAGGGCAAAAGCGGTTCTCGTCCTCCGTGCTTGCTTTTTCTCAGAAAGAGCCGTGGTGTGCGTTTTCGCCGGAAAACGCGTTTTCGGCCGAAAACGTGTACGTTTGCACTTCCCCGCCACAGGGAAGCTGCTAGCCGGGAATTCTCTGCCTGGTTCTACCCGCTGCCCGGAACGCTACGCAGGGCAAAAGCGGTTCTCGTCCTCCGTGCTTGCTTTTTCTCAGAAAGAGCCGTGGTGTGCGTTTTCGCCGGAAAACGCGTTTTCGGCCGAAAACGTGTACGTTTGCACTTCCCCGCCACAGGGAAGCTGCTAGCCGGGAATTCTCTGCCTGGTTCTACCCGCTGCCCGGAACGCTACGCAGGGCAAAAGCGGTTCTCGTCCTCCGTGCTTGCTTTTTCTCAGAAAGAGCCGTGGTGTGCGTTTTCGCCGGAAAACGCGTTTTCGGCCGAAAACGTGTACGTTTGCACTTCCCCGCCACAGGGAAGCTGCTAGCCGGGAATTCTCTGCCTGGTTCTACCCGCTGCCCGGAACGCTACGCAGGGCAAAAGCGGTTCTCGTCCTCCGTGCTTGCTTTTTCTCAGAAAGAGCCGTGGTGTGCGTTTTCGCCGGAAAACGCGTTTTCGGCCGAAAACGTGTACGTTTGCACTTCCCCGCCACAGGGAAGCTGCTAGCCGGGAATTCTCTGCCTGGTTCTACCCGCTGCCCGGAACGCTACGCAGGGCAAAAGCGGTTCTCGTCCTCCGTGCTTGCTTTTTCTCAGAAAGAGCCGTGGTGTGCGTTTTCGCCGGAAAACGCGTTTTCGGCCGAAAACGTGTACGTTTGCACTTCCCCGCCACAGGGAAGCTGCTAGCCGGGAATTCTCTGCCTGGTTCTACCCGCTGCCCGGAACGCTACGCAGGGCAAAAGCGGTTCTCGTCCTCCGTGCTTGCTTTTTCTCAGAAAGAGCCGTGGTGTGCGTTTTCGCCGGAAAACGCGTTTTCGGCCGAAAACGTGTACGTTTGCACTTCCCCGCCACAGGGAAGCTGCTAGCCGGGAATTCTCTGCCTGGTTCTACCCGCTGCCCGGAACGCTACGCAGGGCAAAAGCGGTTCTCGTCCTCCGTGCTTGCTTTTTCTCAGAAAGAGCCGTGGTGTGCGTTTTCGCCGGAAAACGCGTTTTCGGCCGAAAACGTGTACGTTTGCACTTCCCCGCCACAGGGAAGCTGCTAGCCGGGAATTCTCTGCCTGGTTCTACCCGCTGCCCGGAACGCTACGCAGGGCAAAAGCGGTTCTCGTCCTCCGTGCTTGCTTTTTCTCAGAAAGAGCCGTGGTGTGCGTTTTCGCCGGAAAACGCGTTTTCGGCCGAAAACGTGTACGTTTGCACTTCCCCGCCACAGGGAAGCTGCTAGCCGGGAATTCTCTGCCTGGTTCTACCCGCTGCCCGGAACGCTACGCAGGGCAAAAGCGGTTCTCGTCCTCCGTGCTTGCTTTTTCTCAGAAAGAGCCGTGGTGTGCGTTTTCGCCGGAAAACGCGTTTTCGGCCGAAAACGTGTACGTTTGCACTTCCCCGCCACAGGGAAGCTGCTAGCCGGGAATTCTCTGCCTGGTTCTACCCGCTGCCCGGAACGCTACGCAGGGCAAAAGCGGTTCTCGTCCTCCGTGCTTGCTTTTTCTCAGAAAGAGCCGTGGTGTGCGTTTTCGCCGGAAAACGCGTTTTCGGCCGAAAACGTGTACGTTTGCACTTCCCCGCCACAGGGAAGCTGCTAGCCGGGAATTCTCTGCCTGGTTCTACCCGCTGCCCGGAACGCTACGCAGGGCAAAAGCGGTTCTCGTCCTCCGTGCTTGCTTTTTCTCAGAAAGAGCCGTGGTGTGCGTTTTCGCCGGAAAACGCGTTTTCGGCCGAAAACGTGTACGTTTGCACTTCCCCGCCACAGGGAAGCTGCTAGCCGGGAATTCTCTGCCTGGTTCTACCCGCTGCCCGGAACGCTACGCAGGGCAAAAGCGGTTCTCGTCCTCCGTGCTTGCTTTTTCTCAGAAAGAGCCGTGGTGTGCGTTTTCGCCGGAAAACGCGTTTTCGGCCGAAAACGTGTACGTTTGCACTTCCCCGCCACAGGGAAGCTGCTAGCCGGGAATTCTCTGCCTGGTTCTACCCGCTGCCCGGAACGCTACGCAGGGCAAAAGCGGTTCTCGTCCTCCGTGCTTGCTTTTTCTCAGAAAGAGCCGTGGTGTGCGTTTTCGCCGGAAAACGCGTTTTCGGCCGAAAACGTGTACGTTTGCACTTCCCCGCCACAGGGAAGCTGCTAGCCGGGAATTCTCTGCCTGGTTCTACCCGCTGCCCGGAACGCTACGCAGGGCAAAAGCGGTTCTCGTCCTCCGTGCTTGCTTTTTCTCAGAAAGAGCCGTGGTGTGCGTTTTCGCCGGAAAACGCGTTTTCGGCCGAAAACGTGTACGTTTGCACTTCCCCGCCACAGGGAAGCTGCTAGCCGGGAATTCTCTGCCTGGTTCTACCCGCTGCCCGGAACGCTACGCAGGGCAAAAGCGGTTCTCGTCCTCCGTGCTTGCTTTTTCTCAGAAAGAGCCGTGGTGTGCGTTTTCGCCGGAAAACGCGTTTTCGGCCGAAAACGTGTACGTTTGCACTTCCCCGCCACAGGGAAGCTGCTAGCCGGGAATTCTCTGCCTGGTTCTACCCGCTGCCCGGAACGCTACGCAGGGCAAAAGCGGTTCTCGTCCTCCGTGCTTGCTTTTTCTCAGAAAGAGCCGTGGTGTGCGTTTTCGCCGGAAAACGCGTTTTCGGCCGAAAACGTGTACGTTTGCACTTCCCCGCCACAGGGAAGCTGCTAGCCGGGAATTCTCTGCCTGGTTCTACCCGCTGCCCGGAACGCTACGCAGGGCAAAAGCGGTTCTCGTCCTCCGTGCTTGCTTTTTCTCAGAAAGAGCCGTGGTGTGCGTTTTCGCCGGAAAACGCGTTTTCGGCCGAAAACGTGTACGTTTGCACTTCCCCGCCACAGGGAAGCTGCTAGCCGGGAATTCTCTGCCTGGTTCTACCCGCTGCCCGGAACGCTACGCAGGGCAAAAGCGGTTCTCGTCCTCCGTGCTTGCTTTTTCTCAGAAAGAGCCGTGGTGTGCGTTTTCGCCGGAAAACGCGTTTTCGGCCGAAAACGTGTACGTTTGCACTTCCCCGCCACAGGGAAGCTGCTAGCCGGGAATTCTCTGCCTGGTTCTACCCGCTGCCCGGAACGCTACGCAGGGCAAAAGCGGTTCTCGTCCTCCGTGCTTGCTTTTTCTCAGAAAGAGCCGTGGTGTGCGTTTTCGCCGGAAAACGCGTTTTCGGCCGAAAACGTGTACGTTTGCACTTCCCCGCCACAGGGAAGCTGCTAGCCGGGAATTCTCTGCCTGGTTCTACCCGCTGCCCGGAACGCTACGCAGGGCAAAAGCGGTTCTCGTCCTCCGTGCTTGCTTTTTCTCAGAAAGAGCCGTGGTGTGCGTTTTCGCCGGAAAACGCGTTTTCGGCCGAAAACGTGTACGTTTGCACTTCCCCGCCACAGGGAAGCTGCTAGCCGGGAATTCTCTGCCTGGTTCTACCCGCTGCCCGGAACGCTACGCAGGGCAAAAGCGGTTCTCGTCCTCCGTGCTTGCTTTTTCTCAGAAAGAGCCGTGGTGTGCGTTTTCGCCGGAAAACGCGTTTTCGGCCGAAAACGTGTACGTTTGCACTTCCCCGCCACAGGGAAGCTGCTAGCCGGGAATTCTCTGCCTGGTTCTACCCGCTGCCCGGAACGCTACGCAGGGCAAAAGCGGTTCTCGTCCTCCGTGCTTGCTTTTTCTCAGAAAGAGCCGTGGTGTGCGTTTTCGCCGGAAAACGCGTTTTCGGCCGAAAACGTGTACGTTTGCACTTCCCCGCCACAGGGAAGCTGCTAGCCGGGAATTCTCTGCCTGGTTCTACCCGCTGCCCGGAACGCTACGCAGGGCAAAAGCGGTTCTCGTCCTCCGTGCTTGCTTTTTCTCAGAAAGAGCCGTGGTGTGCGTTTTCGCCGGAAAACGCGTTTTCGGCCGAAAACGTGTACGTTTGCACTTCCCCGCCACAGGGAAGCTGCTAGCCGGGAATTCTCTGCCTGGTTCTACCCGCTGCCCGGAACGCTACGCAGGGCAAAAGCGGTTCTCGTCCTCCGTGCTTGCTTTTTCTCAGAAAGAGCCGTGGTGTGCGTTTTCGCCGGAAAACGCGTTTTCGGCCGAAAACGTGTACGTTTGCACTTCCCCGCCACAGGGAAGCTGCTAGCCGGGAATTCTCTGCCTGGTTCTACCCGCTGCCCGGAACGCTACGCAGGGCAAAAGCGGTTCTCGTCATCCGTGCTTGCTTTTTCTCAGAAAGAGCCGTGGTGTGCGTTTTCGCCGGAAAACGCGTTTTCGGCCGAAAACGTGTACGTTTGCACTTCCCCGCCACAGGGAAGCTGCTAGCCGGGAATTCTCTGCCTGGTTCTACCCGCTGCCCGGAACGCTACGCAGGGCAAAAGCGGTTCTCGTCCTCCGTGCTTGCTTTTTCTCAGAAAGAGCCGTGGTGTGCGTTTTCGCCGGAAAACGCGTTTTCGGCCGAAAACGTGTACGTTTGCACTTCCCCGCCACAGGGAAGCTGCTAGCCGGGAATTCTCTGCCTGGTTCTACCCGCTGCCCGGAACGCTACGCAGGGCAAAAGCGGTTCTCGTCCTCCGTGCTTGCTTTTTCTCAGAAAGAGCCGTGGTGTGCGTTTTCGCCGGAAAACGCGTTTTCGGCCGAAAACGTGTACGTTTGCACTTCCCCGCCACAGGGAAGCTGCTAGCCGGGAATTCTCTGCCTGGTTCTACCCGCTGCCCGGAACGCTACGCAGGGCAAAAGCGGTTCTCGTCCTCCGTGCTTGCTTTTTCTCAGAAAGAGCCGTGGTGTGCGTTTTCGCCGGAAAACGCGTTTTCGGCCGAAAACGTGTACGTTTGCACTTCCCCGCCACAGGGAAGCTGCTAGCCGGGAATTCTCTGCCTGGTTCTACCCGCTGCCCGGAACGCTACGCAGGGCAAAAGCGGTTCTCGTCCTCCGTGCTTGCTTTTTCTCAGAAAGAGCCGTGGTGTGCGTTTTCGCCGGAAAACGCGTTTTCGGCCGAAAACGTGTACGTTTGCACTTCCCCGCCACAGGGAAGCTGCTAGCCGGGAATTCTCTGCCTGGTTCTACCCGCTGCCCGGAACGCTACGCAGGGCAAAAGCGGTTCTCGTCCTCCGTGCTTGCTTTTTCTCAGAAAGAGCCGTGGTGTGCGTTTTCGCCGGAAAACGCGTTTTCGGCCGAAAACGTGTACGTTTGCACTTCCCCGCCACAGGGAAGCTGCTAGCCGGGAATTCTCTGCCTGGTTCTACCCGCTGCCCGGAACGCTACGCAGGGCAAAAGCGGTTCTCGTCCTCCGTGCTTGCTTTTTCTCAGAAAGAGCCGTGGTGTGCGTTTTCGCCGGAAAACGCGTTTTCGGCCGAAAACGTGTACGTTTGCACTTCCCCGCCACAGGGAAGCTGCTAGCCGGGAATTCTCTGCCTGGTTCTACCCGCTGCCCGGAACGCTACGCAGGGCAAAAGCGGTTCTCGTCCTCCGTGCTTGCTTTTTCTCAGAAAGAGCCGTGGTGTGCGTTTTCGCCGGAAAACGCGTTTTCGGCCGAAAACGTGTACGTTTGCACTTCCCCGCCACAGGGAAGCTGCTAGCCGGGAATTCTCTGCCTGGTTCTACCCGCTGCCCGGAACGCTACGCAGGGCAAAAGCGGTTCTCGTCCTCCGTGCTTGCTTTTTCTCAGAAAGAGCCGTGGTGTGCGTTTTCGCCGGAAAACGCGTTTTCGGCCGAAAACGTGTACGTTTGCACTTCCCCGCCACAGGGAAGCTGCTAGCCGGGAATTCTCTGCCTGGTTCTACCCGCTGCCCGGAACGCTACGCAGGGCAAAAGCGGTTCTCGTCCTCCGTGCTTGCTTTTTCTCAGAAAGAGCCGTGGTGTGCGTTTTCGCCGGAAAACGCGTTTTCGGCCGAAAACGTGTACGTTTGCACTTCCCCGCCACAGGGAAGCTGCTAGCCGGGAATTCTCTGCCTGGTTCTACCCGCTGCCCGGAACGCTACGCAGGGCAAAAGCGGTTCTCGTCCTCCGTGCTTGCTTTTTCTCAGAAAGAGCCGTGGTGTGCGTTTTCGCCGGAAAACGCGTTTTCGGCCGAAAACGTGTACGTTTGCACTTCCCCGCCACAGGGAAGCTGCTAGCCGGGAATTCTCTGCCTGGTTCTACCCGCTGCCTGGAACGCTACGCAGGGCAAAAGCGGTTCTCGTCCTCCGTGCTTGCTTTTTCTCAGAAAGAGCCGTGGTGTGCGTTTTCGCCGGAAAACGCGTTTAAGGCCGAAAACGTGTACGTTTGCACTTCCCCGCCACAGGGAAGCTGCTAGCCGGGAATTCTCTGCCTGGTTCTACCCGCTGCCCGGAACGCTACGCAGGGCAAAAGCGGTTCTCGTCCTCCGTGCTTGCTTTTTCTCAGAAAGAGCCGTGGTGTGCGTTTTCGCCGGAAAACGCGTTTTCGGCCGAAAACGTGTACGTTTGCACTTCCCCGCCACAGGGAAGCTGCTAGCCGGGAGTTCTCTGCCTGGTTCTACCCGCTGCCCGGAACGCTACGCAGGGCAAAAGCGGTTCTCGTCCTCCGTGCTTGCTTTTTCTCAGAAAGAGCCGTGGTGTGCGTTTTCGCCGGAAAACGCGTTTTCGGCCGAAAACGTGTACGTTTGCACTTCCCCGCCACAGGGAAGCTGCTAGCCGGGAATTCTCTGCCTGGTTCTACCCGCTGCCCGGAACGCTACGCAGGGCAAAAGCGGTTGTCGTCCTCCGTGCTTGCTTTTTCTCAGAAAGAGCCGTGGTGTGCGTTTTCGCCGGAAAACGCGTTTTCGGCCGAAAACGTGTACGTTTGCACTTCCCCGCCACAGGGAAGCTGCTAGCCGGGAATTCTCTGCCTGGTTCTACCCGCTGCCCGGAACGCTACGCAGGGCAAAAGCGGTTCTCGTCCTCCGTGCTTGCTTTTTCTCAGAAAGAGCCGTGGTGTGCGTTTTCGCCGGAAAACGCGTTTTCGGCCGAAAACGTGTACGTTTGCACTTCCCCGCCACAGGGAAGCTGCTAGCCGGGAATTCTCTGCCTGGTTCTACCCGCTGCCCGGAACGCTACGCAGGGCAAAAGCGGTTCTCGTCCTCCGTGCTTGCTTTTTCTCAGAAAGAGCCGTGGTGTGCGTTTTCGCCAGAAAACGCGTTTTCGGCCGAAAACGTGTACGTTTGCACTTCCCCGCCACAGGGAAGCTGCTAGCCGGGAATTCTCTGCCTGGTTCTACCCGCTGCCCGGAACGCTACGCAGGGCAAAAGCGGTTCTCGTCCTCCGTGCTTGCTTTTTCTCAGAAAGAGCCGTGGTGTGCGTTTTCGCCGGAAAACGCGTTTTCGGCCGAAAACGTGTACGTTTGCACTTCCCCGCCACAGGGAAGCTGCTAGCCGGGAATTCTCTGCCTGGTTCTACCCGCTGCCCGGAACGCTACGCAGGGCAAAAGCGGTTCTCGTCCTCCGTGCTTGCTTTTTCTCAGAAAGAGCCGTGGTGTGCGTTTTCGCCGGAAAACGCGTTTTCGGCCGAAAACGTGTAGATTTGCACTTCCCCGCCACAGGGAAGCTGCTAGCCGGGAATTCTCTGCCTGGTTCTACCCGCTGCCCGGAACGCTACGCAGGGCAAAAGCGGTTCTCGTCCTCCGTGCTTGCTTTTTCTCAGAAAGAGCCGTGGTGTGAGTTTTCGCCGGAAAACATGTTTTCGGCCGAAAACGTGTACGTTTGCACTTCCCCGCCACAGGGAAGCTGCTAGCCGTGAATTCTCTGCCTCGTTCTACCCGCTGCCCGGAACGCTACGCAGGGCAAAAGCGGTTCTCGTCCTACGTGCTTGCTTTTTCTCAGAAAGAGCCGTGGTGTGCGTTTTCGCCGGAAAACGCGTTTTCGGCCGAAAACGTGTACGTTTGCACTTCCCCGCCACAGGGAAGCTGCTAGCCGGGAATTCTCTGCCTGGTTCTACCCGCTGCCCGGAACGCTACGCAGGGCAAAAGCGGTTCTCGTCCTCCGTGCTTGCTTTTTCTCAGAAAGAGCCGTGGTGTGCGTTTTCGCCGGAAAACGCGTTTTCGGCCGAAAACGTGTACGTTTGCACTTCCCCGCCACAGGGAAGCTGCTAGCCGGGAGTTCTCTGCCTGGTTCTACCCGCTGCCCGGAACGCTACGCAGGGCAAAAGCGGTTCTCGTCCTCCGTGCTTGCTTTTTCTCAGAAAGAGCCGTGGTGTGCGTTTTCGCCGGAAAACGCGTTTTCGGCCGAAAACGTGTACGTTTGCACTTCCCCGCCACAGGGAAGCTGCTAGCCGGGAATTCTCTGCCTGGTTCTACCCGCTGCCCGGAACGCTACGCAGGGCAAAAGCGGTTCTCGTCCTCCGTGCTTGCTTTTTCTCAGAAAGAGCCGTGGTGTGCGTTTTCGCCGGAAAACGCGTTTTCGGCCGAAAACGTGTACGTTTGCACTTCCCCGCCACAGGGAAGCTGCTAGCCGGGAATTCTCTGCCTGGTTCTACCCGCTGCCCGGAACGCTACGCAGGGCAAAAGCGGTTCTCGTCCTCCGTGCTTGCTTTTTCTCAGAAAGAGCCGTGGTGTGCGTTTTCGCCGTAAAACGCGTTTTCGGCCGAAAACGTGTACGTTTGCACTTCCCCGCCACAGGGAAGCTGCTAGCCGGGAATTCTCTGCGTGGTTCTACCCGCTGCCCGGAACGCTACGCAGGGCAAAAGCGGTTCTCGTCCTCCGTGCTTGCTTTTTCTCAGAAAGAGCCGTGGTGTGCGTTTTCGCCGGAAAACGCGTTTTCGGCCGAAAACGTGTACGTTTGCACTTCCCCGCCACAGGGAAGCTGCTAGCCGGGAATTCTCTGCCTGGTTCTACCCGCTGCCCGGAACGCTACGCAGGGCAAAAGCGGTTCTCGTCCTCCGTGCTTGCTTTTTCTCAGAAAGAGCCGTGGTGTGCGTTTTGGCCGGAAAACGCGTTTTCGGCCGAAAACGTGTACGTTTGCACTTCCCCGCCACAGGGAAGCTGCTAGCCGGGAATTCTCTGCCTGGTTCTACCCGCTGCCCGGAACGCTACGCAGGGCAAAAGCGGTTCTCGTCCTCCGTGCTTGCTTTTTCTCAGAAAGAGCCGTGGTGTGCGTTTTCGCCGGAAAACGCGTTTTCGGCCGAAAACGTGTACGTTTGCACTTCCCCGCCACAGGGAAGCTGCTAGCCGGGAATTCTCTGCCTGGTTCTACCCGCTGCCCGGAACGCTACGCAGGGCAAAAGCGGTTCTCGTCCTCCGTGCTTGCTTTTTCTCAGAAAGAGCCGTGGTGTGCGTTTTCGCCGGAAAACGCGTTTTCGGCCGAAAACGTGTACGTTTGCACTTCCCCGCCACAGGGAAGCTGCTAGCCGGGAATTCTCTGCCTGGTTCTACCCGCTGCCCAGAACGCTACGCAGGGCAAAAGCGGTTCTCGTCCTCCGTGCTTGCTTTTTCTCAGAAAGAGCCGTGGTGTGCGTTTTCGCCGGAAAACGCGTTTTCGGCCGAAAACGTGTACGTTTGCACTTCCCCGCCACAGGAAAGCTGCTAGCCGGGAATTCTCTGCCTGGTTCTACCCGCTGCCCGGAACGCTACGCAGGGCAAAAGCGGTTCTCGTCCTCCGTGCTTGCTTTTTCTCAGAAAGAGCCGTGGTGTGCGTTTTCGCCGGAAAACGCGTTTTCGGCCGAAAACGTGTACGTTTGCACTTCCCCGCCACAGGGAAGCTGCTAGACGGGAATTCTCTGCCTGGTTCTACCCGCTGCCCGGAGCGCTACGCAGGGCAAAAGCGGTTCTCGTCCTCCGTGCTTGCTTTTTCTCAGAAAGTGCCGTGGTGTGCGTTTTCGCCAGAAAACGCGTTTTCGGCCGAAAACGTGTACGTTTGCACTTCCCCGCCACAGGGAAGCTGCTAGCCGGGAATTCTCTGCCTGGTTCTACCCGCTGCCCGGAACGCTACGCAGGGCAAAAGCGGTTCTCGTCCTCCGTGCTTGCTTTTTCTCAGAAAGAGCCGTGGTGTGCGTTTTCGCCGGAAAACGCGTTTTCGGCCGAAAACGTGTACGTTTGCACTTCCCCGCCACAGGGAAGCTGCTAGCCGGGAATTCTCTGCCTGGTTCTACCCGCTGCCCGGAACGCTACGCAGGGCAAAAGCGGTTCTCGTCCTCCGTGCTTGCTTTTTCTCAGAAAGAGCCGTGGTGTGCGTTTTGGCCGGAAAACGCGTTTTCGGCCGAAAACGTGTACGTTTGCACTTCCCCGCCACAGGGAAGCTGCTAGCCGGGAATTCTCTGCCTGGTTCTACCCGCTGCCCGGAACGCTACGCAGGGCAAAAGCGGTTCTCGTCCTCCGTGCTTGCTTTTTCTCAGAAAGAGCCGTGGTGTGCGTTTTCGCCGGAAAACGCGTTTTCGGCCGAAAACGTGTACGTTTGCACTTCCCCGCCACAGGGAAGCTGCTAGCCGGGAATTCTCTGCCTGGTTCTACCCGCTGCCCGGAACGCTACGCAGGGCAAAAGCGGTTCTCGTCCTCCGTGCTTGCTTTTTCTCAGAAACAGCCGTGGTGTGCGTTTTCGCCGGAAAACGCGTTTTCGGCCGAAAACGTGTACGTTTGCACTTCCCCGCCACAGGGAAGCTGCTAGCCGGGAATTCTCTGCCTGGTTCTACCCGCTGCCCGGAACGCTACGCAGGGCAAAAGCGGTTCTCGTCCTCCGTGCTTGCTTTTTCTCAGAAAGAGCCGTGGTGTGCGTTTTCGCCGGAAAACGCGTTTTCGGCCGAAAACGTGTACGTTTGCACTTCCCCGCCACAGGGAAGCTGCTAGACGGGAATTCTCTGCCTGGTTCTACCCGCTGCCCGGTGCGCTACGCAGGGCAAAAGCGGTTCTCGTCCTCCGTGCTTGCTTTTTCTCAGAAAGAGCCGTGGTGTGCGTTTTGGCCAGAAAACGCGTTTTCGGCCGAAAACGTGTACGTTTGCACTTCCCCGCCACAGGGAAGCTGCTAGCCGGGAATTCTCTGCCTGGTTCTACCCGCTGCCCGGAACGCTACGCAGGGCAAAAGCGGTTCTCGTCCTCCGTGCTTGCTTTTTCTCAGAAAGAGCCGTGGTGTGCGTTTTCGCCGGAAAACGCGTTTTCGGCCGAAAACGTGTACGTTTGCACTTCCCCGCCACAGGGAAGCTGCTAGCCGGGAATTCTCTGCCTGGTTCTACCCGCTGCCCGGAACGCTACGCAGGGCAAAAGCGGTTCTCGTCCTCCGTGCTTGCTTTTTCTCAGAAAGAGCCGTGGTGTGCGTTTTGGCCGGAAAACGCGTTTTCGGCCGAAAACGTGTACGTTTGCACTTCCCCGCCACAGGGAAGCTGCTAGCCGGGAATTCTCTGCCTGGTTCTACCCGCTGCCCGGAACGCTACGCAGGGCAAAAGCGGTTCTCGTCCTCCGTGCTTGCTTTTTCTCAGAAAGAGCCGTGGTGTGCGTTTTCGCCGGAAAACGCGTTTTCGGCCGAAAACGTGTACGTTTGCACTTCCCCGCCACAGGGAAGCTGCTAGCCGGGAATTCTCTGCCTGGTTCTACCTGCTGCCCGGAACGCTACGCAGGGCAAAAGCGGTTCTCGTCCTCCGTGCTTGCTTTTTCTCAGAAAGAGCCGTGGTGTGCCTTTTCGCCGGAAAACGCGTTTTCGGCCGAAAACGTGTACGTTTGCACTTCCCCGCCACAGGGAAGCTGCTAGACGGGAATTCTCTGCCTGGTTCTACCCGCTGCCCGGTGCGATACGCAGGGCAAAAGCGGTTCTCGTCCTCCGTGCTTGCTTTTTCTCAGAAAGAGCCGTGGTGTGCGTTTTGGCGAGAAAACGCGTTTTCGGCCGAAAACGTGTACGTTTGCACTTCCCCGCCACAGGGAAGCTGCTAGCCGGGAATTCTCTGCCTGGTTCTACCCGCTGCCCGGAACGCTACGCAGGGCAAAAGCGGTTCTCGTCCTCCGTGCTTGCTTTTTCTCAGAAAGAGCCGTGGTGTGCGTTTTCGCCGGAAAACGCGTTTTCGGCCGAAAACGTGTACGTTTGCACTTCCCCGCCACAGGGAAGCTGCTAGCCGGGAATTCTCTGCCTGGTTCTACCCGCTGCCCGGAACGCTACGCAGGGCAAAAGCGGTTCTCGTCCTCCGTGCTTGCTTTTTCTCAGAAAGAGCCGTGGTGTGCGTTTTGGCCGGAAAACGCGTTTTCGGCCGAAAACGTGTACGTTTGCACTTCCCCGCCACAGGGAAGCTGCTAGCCGGGAATTCTCTGCCTGGTTCTACCCGCTGCCCGGAACGCTACGCAGGGCAAAAGCGGTTCTCGTCCTCCGTGCTTGCTTTTTCTCAGAAAGAGCCGTGGTGTGCGTTTTCGCCGGAAAACGCGTTTTCGGCCGAAAACGTGTACGTTTGCACTTCCCCGCCACAGGGAAGCTGCTAGCCGGGAATTCTCTGCCTGGTTCTACCTGCTGCCCGGAACGCTACGCAGGGCAAAAGCGGTTCTCGTCCTCCGTGCTTGCTTTTTCTCAGAAAGAGCCGTGGTGTGCGTTTTCGCCGGAAAACGCGTTTTCGGCCGAAAACGTGTACGTTTGCACTTCCCCGCCACAGGGAAGCTGCTAGACGGGAATTCTCTGCCTGGTTCTACCCGCTGCCCGGTGCGCTACGCAGGGCAAAAGCGGTTCTCGTCCTCCGTGCTTGCTTTTTCTCAGAAAGAGCCGTGGTGTGCGTTTTGGCGAGAAAACGCGTTTTCGGCCGAAAACGTGTACGTTTGCACTTCCCCGCCACAGGGAAGCTGCTAGCCGGGAATTCTCTGCCTGGTTCTACCCGCTGCCCGGAACGCTACGCAGGGCAAAAGCGGTTCTCGTCCTCCGTGCTTGCTTTTTCTCAGAAAGAGCCGTGGTGTGCGTTTTCGCCGGAAAACGCGTTTTCGGCCGAAAACGTGTACGTTTGCACTTCCCCGCCACAGGGAAGCTGCTAGCCGGGAATTCTCTGCCTGGTTCTACCCGCTGCCCGGAACGCTACGCAGGGCAAAAGCGGTTCTCGTCCTCCGTGCTTGCTTTTTCTCAGAAAGAGCCGTGGTGTGCGTTTTCGCCGGAAAACGCGTTTTCGGCCGAAAACGTGTACGTTTGCACTTCCCCGCCACAGGGAAGCTGCTAGCCGGGAATTCTCTGCCTGGTTCTACCCGCTGCCCGGAACGCTACGCAGGGCAAAAGCGGTTCTCGTCCTCCGTGCTTGCTTTTTCTAAGAAAGAGCCGTGGTGTGCGTTTTCGCCGGAAAACGCGTTTTCGGCCGAAAACGTGTACGTTTGCACTTCCCCGCCACAGGGAAGCTGCTAGCCGGGAATTCTCTGCCTGGTTCTACCCGCTGCCCGGAACGCTACGCAGGGCAAAAGCGGTTCTCGTCCTCCGTGCTTGCTTTTTCTCAGAAAGAGCCGTGGTGTGCGTTTTCGCCGGAAAACGCGTTTTCGGCCGAAAACGTGCACGTTTGCACTTCCCCGCCACAGGGAAGCTGCTAGCCGGGAATTCTCTGCCTGGTTCTACCCGCTGCCCGGAACGCTACGCAGGGCAAAAGCGGTTCTCGTCCTCCGTGCTTGCTTTTTCTCAGAAAGAGCCGTGGTGTGCGTTTTCACCGGAAAACGCGTTTTCGGCCGAAAACGTGTACGTTTGCACTTCCCCGCCACAGGGAAGCTGCTAGCCGGGAATTCTCTGCCTGGTTCTACCCGCTGCCCGGAACGCTACGCAGGGCAAAAGCGGTTCTTGTCCTACGTGCTTGCTTTTTCTCAGAAAGAGCCGTGGTGTGCGTTTTCGCCGGAAAACGCGTTTTCTGCCGAAAACGTGTACGTTTGCACTTCCCCGCCACAGGGAAGCTGCTAGCCGGGAATTCTCTGCCTGGTTCTACCCGCTGCCCGGAACGCTACGCAGGGCAAAAGCGGTTCTCGTCCTCCGTGCTTGCTTTTTCTCAGAAAGAGCCGTGGTGTGCGTTTTCGCCGGGAAATGCGTTTTCGGCCGAAAACGTGTACGTTTGCACTTCCCCGCCACAGGGAAGCTGCTAGCCGGGAATTCTCTGCCTGGTTCTACCCGCTGCCCGCAACGCTACGCAGGGCAAAAGCGGTTCTCGTCCTCCGTGCTTGCTTTTTCTCAGAAAGAGCCGTGGTGTGCGTTTTCGCCGGAAAACGCGTTTTCGGCCGAAAACGTGTACGTTTGCACTTCCCCGCCACAGGGAAGCTGCTAGCCGGGAATTCTCTGCCTGGTTCTACCCGCTGCCCGGAACGCTACGCAGGGCAAAAGCGGTTCTCGTCCTCCGTGCTTGCTTTTTCTCAGAAAGAGCCGTGGTGTGCGTTTTCGCCGGAAAACGCGTTTTCGGCCGAAAACGTGTACGTTTGCACTTCCCCGCCACAGGGAAGCTGCTAGCCGGGAATTCTCTGCCTGGTTCTACCCGCTGCCCGGAACGCTACGCAGGGCAAAAGCGGTTCTCGTCCTCCGTGCTTGCTTTTTCTCAGAAAGAGCCGTGGTGTGCGTTTTGGCCGGGAAACGCGTTTTCGGCCGAAAACGTGTACGTTTGCACTTCCCCGCCACAGGGAAGCTGCTAGCCGGGAATTCTCTGCCTGGTTCTACCCGCTGCCCGCAACGCTACGCAGGGCAAAAGCGGTTCTCGTCCTCCGTGCTTGCTTTTTCTCAGAAAGAGCCGTGGTGTGCGTTTTCGCCGGAAAACGCGTTTTCGGCCGAAAACGTGTACGTTTGCACTTCCCCGCCACAGGGAAGCTGCTAGCCGGGAATTCTCTGCCTGGTTCTACCCGCTGCCCGGAACGCTACGCAGGGCAAAAGCGGTTCTTGTCCTCCGTGCTTGCTTTTTCTCAGAAAGAGCCGTGGTGTGCGTTTTCGCCGGAAAACGCGTTTTCGGCCGAAAACGTGTACGTTTGCACTTCCCCGCCACAGGGAAGCTGCTAGCCGGGAATTCTCTGCCTGGTTCTACCCGCTGCCCGGAACGCTACGCAGGGCAAAAGCGGTTCTCGTCCTCCTTGCTTGCTTTTTCTCAGAAAGAGCCGTGGTGTGCGTTTTCGCCGGAAAACGCGTTTTCGGCCGAAAACGTGTACGTTCGCACTTCCCCGCCACAGGGAAGCTGCTAGCCGGGAATTCTCTGCCTGGTTCTACCCGCTGCCCGGAACGCTACGCAGGGCAAAAGCGGTTCTCGTCCTCCGTGCTTGCTTTTTCTCAGAAAGAGCCGTGGTGTGCGTTTTCGCCGGAAAACGCGTTTTCGGCCGAAAACGTGTACGTTTGCACTTCCCCGCCACAGGGAAGCTGCTAGCCGGGAATTCTCTGCCTGGTTCTACCCGCTGCCCGGAACGCTACGCAGGGCAAAAGCGGTTCTCGTCCTCCGTGCTTGCTTTTTCTCAGAAAGAGCCGTGGTGTGCGTTTTCGCCGGAAAACGTGTTTTCGGCCGAAAACGTGCACGTTTGCACTTCCCCGCCACAGGGAAGCTGCTAGCCGGGAATTCTCTGCCTGGTTCTACCCGCTGCCCGGAACGCTACGCAGGGCAAAAGCGGTTCTCGTCCTCCGTGCTTGCTTTTTCTCAGAAAGAGCCGTGGTGTGCGTTTTCACCGGAAAACGCGTTTTCGGCCGAAAACGTGTACGTTTGCACTTCCCCGCCACAGGGAAGCTGCTAGCCGGGAATTCTCTGCCTGGTTCTACCCGCTGCCCGGAACGCTACGCAGGGCAAAAGCGGTTCTTGTCCTACGTGCTTGCTTTTTCTCAGAAAGAGCCGTGGTGTGCGTTTTCGCCGGAAAACGCGTTTTCGGCCGAAAACGTGTACGTTTGCACTTCCCCGCCACAGGGAAGCTGCTAGCCGGGAATTCTCTGCCTGGTTCTACCCGCTGCCCGGAACGCTACGCAGGGCAAAAGCGGTTCTCGTCCTCCGTGCTTGCTTTTTCTCAGAAAGAGCCGTGGTGTGCGTTTTCGCCGGGAAACGCGTTTTCGGCCGAAAACGTGTACGTTTGCACTTCCCCGCCACAGGGAAGCTGCTAGCCGGGAATTCTCTGCCTGGTTCTACCCGCTGCCCGCAACGCTACGCAGGGCAAAAGCGGTTCTCGTCCTCCGTGCTTGCTTTTTCTCAGAAAGAGCCGTGGTGTGCGTTTTCGCAAGAAAACGCGTTTTCGGCCGAAAACGTGTACGTTTGCACTTCCCCGCCACAGGGAAGCTGCTAGCCGGGAATTCTCTGCCTGGTTCTACCCGCTGCCCGGAACGCTACGCAGGGCAAAAGCGGTTCTCGTCCTCCGTGCTTGCTTTTTCTCAGAAAGAGCCGTGGTGTGCGTTTTCGCCGGAAAACGCGTTTTCGGCCGAAAACGTGTACGTTTGCACTTCCCCGCCACAGGGAAGCTGCTAGCCGGGAATTCTCTGCCTGGTTCTACCCGCTGCCCGGAACGCTACGCAGGGCAAAAGCGGTTCTCGTCCTCCGTGCTTGCTTTTTCTCAGAAAGAGCCGTGGTGTGCGTTTTCGCCGGAAAACGCGTTTTCGGCCGAAAACGTGTACGTTCGCACTTCCCCGCCACAGGGAAGCTGCTAGCCGGGAATTCTCTGCCTGGTTCTACCCGCTGCCCGGAACGCTACGCAGGGCAAAAGCGGTTCTCGTCCTCCGTGCTTGCTTTTTCTCAGAAAGAGCCGTGGTGTGCGTTTTCGCCGGAAAACGCGTTTTCGGCCGAAAACGTGTACGTTTGCACTTCCCCGCCACAGGGAAGCTGCTAGCCGGGAATTCTCTGCCTGGTTCTACCCGCTGCCCGGAACGCTACGCAGGGCAAAAGCGGTTCTCGTCCTCCGTGCTTGCTTTTTCTCAGAAAGAGCCGTGGTGTGCGTTTTCGCCGGAAAACGCGTTTTCGGCCGAAAACGTGTACGTTTGCACTTCCCCGCCACAGGGAAGCTGCTAGCCGGGAATTCTCTGCCTGGTTCTACCCGCTGCCCGGAACGCTACGCAGGGCAAAAGCGGTTCTCGTCCTCCGTGCTTGCTTTTTCTCAGAAAGAGCCGTGGTGTGCGTTTTCGCCGGAAAACGCGTTTTCGGCCGAAAACGTGTACGTTTGCACTTCCCCGCCACAGGGAAGCTGCTAGCCGGGAATTCTCTGCCTGGTTCTACCCGCTGCCCGGAACGCTACGCAGGGCAAAAGCGGTTCTCGTCCTCCGTGCTTGCTTTTTCTCAGAAAGAGCCGTGGTGTGCGTTTTCGCCGGAAAACGCGTTTTCGGCCGAAAACGTGTACGTTTGCACTTCCCCGCCACAGGGAAGCTGCTAGCCGGGAGTTCTCTGCCTGGTTCTACCCGCTGCCCGGAACGCTACGCAGGGCAAAAGCGGTTCTCGTCCTCCGTGCTTGCTTTTTCTCAGAAAGAGCCGTGGTGTGCGTTTTCGCCGGAAAACGCGTTTTCGGCCGAAAACGTGTACGTTTGCACTTCCCCGCCACAGGGAAGCTGCTAGCCGGGAATTCTCTGCCTGGTTCTACCCGCTGCCCGGAACGCTACGCAGGGCAAAAGCGGTTCTCGTCCTCCGTGCTTGCTTTTTCTCAGAAAGAGCCGTGGTGTGCGTTTTCGCCGGAAAACGCGTTTTCGGCCGAAAACGTGTACGTTTGCACTTCCCCGCCACAGGGAAGCTGCTAGCCGGGAATTCTCTGCCTGGTTCTACCCGCTGCCCGGAACGCTACGCAGGGCAAAAGCGGTTCTCGTCCTCCGTGCTTGCTTTTTCTCAGAAAGAGCCGTGGTGTGCGTTTTCGCCGGAAAACGCGTTTTCGGCCGAAAACGTGTACGTTTGCACTTCCCCGCCACAGGGAAGCTGCTAGCCGGGAATTCTCTGCCTGGTTCTACCCGCTGCCCGGAACGCTACGCAGGGCAAAAGCGGTTCTCGTCCTCCGTGCTTGCTTTTTCTCAGAAAGAGCCGTGGTGTGCGTTTTCGCCGGAAAACGTGTTTTCGGACGAAAACGTGTACGTTTGCACTTCCCTGCCACAGGGAAGCTGCTAGCCGGGAATTCTCTGCCTGGTTCTACCCGCTGCCCGGAACGCTACGCAGGGCAAAAGCGGTTCTCGTCCTCCGTGCTTGCTTTTTCTCAGAAAGAGCCGTGGTGTGCGTTTTGGCCGGAAAACGCGTTTTCGGCCGAAAACGTGTACGTTTGCCCTTCCCCGCCACAGGGAAGCTGCTAGCCGGGAATTCTCTGCCTGGTTCTACCCGCTGCCCGGAACGCTACGCAGGGCAAAAGCGGTTCTCGTCCTCCGTGCTTGCTTTTTCTCAGAAAGAGCCGTGGTGTGCGTTTTCGCCGGAAAACGCGTTTTCGGCCGAAAACGTGTACGTTTGCACTTCCCCGCCACAGGGAAGCTGCTAGCCGGGAATTCTCTGCCTGGTTCTACCCGCTGCCCGGAACGCTACGCAGGGCAAAAGCGGTTCTCGTCCTCCGTGCTTGCTTTTTCTCAGAAAGAGCCGTGGTGTGCGTTTTCGCCGGAAAACGCGTTTTCGGCCGAAAACGTGTACGTTTGCACTTCCCCGCCACAGGGAAGCTGCTAGCCGGGAATTCTCTGCCTGGTTCTACCCGCTGCCCGGAACGCTACGCAGGGCAAAAGCGGTTCTCGTCCTCCGTGCTTGCTTTTTCTCAGAAAGAGCCGTGGTGTGCGTTTTCGCCAGAAAACGCGTTTTCGGCCGAAAACGTGTACGTTTGCACTTCCCCGCCACAGGGAAGCTGCTAGCCGGGAATTCTCTGCCTGGTTCTACCCGCTGCCCGGAACGCTACGCTGGGCAAAAGCGGTTCTCGTCCTCCGTGCTTGCTTTGTCACAGAAAGAGCCGTGGTGTGCGTTTTCGCCGGAAAACGCGTTTTCGGCCGAAAACGTGTACGTTTGCACTTCCCCGCCACAGGGAAGCTGCTAGCCGGGAATTCTCTGCCTGGTTCTACCCGCTGCCCGGAACGCTACGCAGGGCAAAAGCGGTTCTCGTCCTCCGTGCTTGCTTTTTCTCAGAAAGAGCCGTGGTGTGCGTTTTCGCCGGAAAACGCGTTTTCGGCCGAAAACGTGTACGTTTGCACTTCCCTGCCACAGGGAAGCTGCTAGACGGGAATTCTCTGCCTGGTTCTACCCGCTGCCCGGAACGCTACGCAGGGCAAAAGCGGTTCTCGTCCTCCGTGCTTGCTTTTTCTCAGAAAGAGCCGTGGTGTGCGTTTTCGCCGGTAAACGCGTTTTCGGCCGAAAACGTGTACGTTTGCACTTCCCCGCCACAGGGAAGCTGCTAGCCGGGAATTCTCTGCCTGGTTCTACCCGCTGCCCGGAACGCTACGCAGGGCAAAAGCGGTTCTCGTCCTCCGTGCTTGCTTTTTCTCAGAAAGAGCCGTGGTGTGCGTTTTCGCCGGAAAACACGTTTAAGGCTGAAAACGTGTACGTTTGCACTTCCCCGCCACAGGGAAGCTGCTAGCCGGGAATTCTCTGCCTGGTTCTACCCGCTGCCCGGAACGCTACGCAGGGCAAAAGCGGTTCTCGTCCTCCGTGCTTGCTTTTTCTCAGAAAGAGCCGTGGTGTGCGTTTTCGCCGGAAAACGCGTTTTCGGCCGAAAACGTGTACGTTTGCACTTCCCCGCCACAGGGAAGCTGCTAGCCGGGAATTCTCTGCCTGGTTCTACCCGCTGCCCGGAACGCTACGCAGGGCAAAAGTGGTTCTCGTCCTCCGTGCTTGCTTTTTCACAGAAAGAGCCGTGGTGTGCGTTTTCGCCGGAAAACGCGTTTTCGGCCGAAAACGTGTACGTTTGCACTTCCCCGCCACAGGGAAGCTGCTAGCCGGGAATTCTCTGCCTGGTTCTACCCGCTGCCCGGAACGCTACGCAGGGCAAAAGCGGTTCTCGTCCTCCGTGCTTGCTTTTTCTCAGAAAGAGCCGTGGTGTGCGTTTTCGCCGGAAAACGCGTTTTCGGCCGAAAACGTGTACGTTCGCACTTACCCGCCACAGGGAAGCTGCTAGCCGGGAATTCTCTGCCTGGTTCTACCCGCTGCCCGGAACGCTACGCAGGGCAAAAGCGGTTCTCGTCCTCCGTGCTTGCTTTTTCTCAGAAAGAGCCGTGGTGTGCGTTTTCGCCGGAAAACGCGTTTTCGGCCGAAAACGTGTACGTTTGCACTTCCCCGCCACAGGGAAGCTGCTAGCCGGGAATTCTCTGCCTGGTTCTACCCGCTGCCCGGAACGCTACGCAGGGCAAAAGCGGTTCTCGTCCTCCGTGCTTGCTTTTTCACAGAAAGAGCCGTGGTGTGCGTTTTCGCCGGAAAACGCGTTTTCGGCCGAAAACGTGTACGTTTGCACTTCCCCGCCACAGGGAAGCTGCTAGCCGGGAATTCTCTGCCTGGTTCTACCCGCTGCCCGGAACGCTACGCAGGGCAAAAGCGGTTCTCGTCCTCCGTGCTTGCTTTTTCTCAGAAAGAGCCGTGGTGTGCGTTTTGGCCGGAAAACGCGTTTTCGGCCGAAAACGTGTACGTTTGCACTTCCCCGCCACAGGGAAGCTGCTAGCCGGGAATTCTCTGCCTGGTTCTACCCGCTGCCCGGAACGCTACGCAGGGCAAAAGCGGTTCTCGTCCTCCGTGCTTGCTTTTTCTCAGAAAGAGCCGTGGTGTGCGTTTTCGCCGGAAAACGCGTTTAAGGCCGAAAACGTGTACGTTTGCACTTCCCCGCCACAGGGAAGCTGCTAGCCGGGAATTCTCTGCCTGGTTCTACCCGCTGCCCGGAACGCTACGCAGGGCAAAAGCGGTTCTCGTCCTCCGTGCTTGCTTTTTCTCAGAAAGAGCCGTGGTGTGCGTTTTCGCCGGAAAACGCGTTTTCGGCCGAAAACGTGTACGTTTGCACTTCCCCGCCACAGGGAAGCTGCTAGCCGGGAATTCTCTGCCTGGTTCTACCCGCTGCCCGGAACGCTACGCAGGGCAAAAGCGGTTCTCGTCCTCCGTGCTTGCTTTTTCTCAGAAAGAGCCGTGGTGTGCGTTTTCGCCGGAAAACGCGTTTTCGGCCGAAAACGTGTACGTTTGCACTTCCCCGCCACAGGGAAGCTGCTAGCCGGGAATTCTCTGCCTGGTTCTACCCGCTGCCCGGAACGCTACGCAGGGCAAAAGCGGTTCTCGTCCTCCGTGCTTGCTTTTTCTCAGAAAGAGCCGTGGTGTGCGTTTTGGCCGGAAAACGCGTTTTCGGCCGAAAACGTGTACGTTTGCACTTCCCCGCCACAGGGAAGCTGCTAGCCGGGAATTCTCTGCCTGGTTCTACCCGCTGCCCGGAACGCTACGCAGGGCAAAAGCGGTTCTCGTCCTCCGTGCTTGCTTTTTCACAGAAAGAGCCGTGGTGTGCGTTTTCGCCGGAAAACGCGTTTTCGGCCGAAAACGTGTACGTTTGCACTTCCCCGCCACAGGGAAGCTGCTAGCCGGGAATTCTCTGCCTGGTTCTACCCGCTGCCCGGAACGCTACGCAGGGCAAAAGCGGTTCTCGTCCTCCGTGCTTGCTTTTTCTCAGAAAGAGCCGTGGTGTGCGTTTTCGCCGGAAAACGCGTTTAAGGCCGAAAACGTGTACGTTTGCACTTCCCCGCCACAGGGAAGCTGCTAGCCGGGAATTCTCTGCCTGGTTCTACCCGCTGCCCGGAACGCTACGCAGGGCAAAAGCGGTTCTCGTCCTCCGTGCTTGCTTTTTCTCAGAAAGAGCCGTGGTGTGCGTTTTCGCCGGAAAACGTGTTTTCGGCCGAAAACGTGTACGTTTGCACTTCCCTGCCACAGGGAAGCTGCTAGCCGGGAATTCTCTGCCTGGTTCTACCCGCTGCCCGGAACGCTACGCAGGGCAAAAGCAGTTCTCGTCCTCCGTGCTTGCTTTTTCTCAGAAAGAGCCGTGGTGTGCGTTTTCGCCGGAAAACGCGTTTTCGGCCGAAAACGTGTACGTTTGCACTTCCCCGCCACAGGGAAGCTGCTAGCCGGGAATTCTCTGCCTGGTTCTACCCGCTGCCCGGAACGCTACGCAGGGCAAAAGCGGTTCTCGTCCTCCGTGCTTGCTTTTTCTCAGAAAGAGCCGTGGTGTGCGTTTTGGCCGGAAAACGCGTTTTCGGCCGAAAACGTGCACGTTTGCACTTCCCCGCCAGAGGGAAGCTGCTAGCCGGGAATTCTCTGCCTGGTTCTACCCGCTGCCCGGAACGCTACGCAGGGCAAAAGCGGTTCTTGTCCTCCGTGCTTGCTTTTTCTCAGAAAGAGCCGTGGTGTGCGTTTTCGCCGGAAAACGCGTTTTCGGCCGAAAACGTGTACGTTTGCACTTCCCCGCCACAGGGAAGCTGCTAGCCGGGAATTCTCTGCCTGGTTCTACCCGCTGCCCGGAACGCTACGCAGGGCAAAAGCGGTTCTCGTCCTCCGTGCTTGCTTTTTCTCAGAAAGAGCCGTGGTGTGCGTTTTCGCCGGAAAACGCGTTTAAGGCCGAAAACGTGTACGTTTGCACTTCCCCGCCACAGGGAAGCTGCTAGCCGGGAATTCTCTGCCTGGTTCTACCCGCTGCCCGCAACGCTACGCAGGGCAAAAGCGGTTGTCGTCCTCCGTGCTTGCTTTTTCTCAGAAAGAGCCGTGGTGTGCGTTTTCGCCGGAAAACGTGTTTTCGGCCGAAAACGTGTACGTTTGCACTTCCCTGCCACAGGGAAGCTGCTAGCCGGGAATTCTCTGCCTGGTTCTACCCGCTGCCCGGAACGCTACGCAGGGCAAAAGCAGTTCTCGTCCTCCGTGCTTGCTTTTTCTCAGAAAGAGCCGTGGTGTGCGTTTTCGCCGGAAAACGCGTTTTCGGCCGAAAACGTGTACGTTTGCACTTCCCCGCCACAGGGAAGCTGCTAGCCGGGAATTCTCTGCCTGGTTCTACCCGCTGCCCGGAACGCTACGCAGGGCAAAAGCGGTTCTCGTCCTCCGTGCTTGCTTTTTCTCAGAAAGAGCCGTGGTGTGCGTTTTCGCCGGAAAACGCGTTTTCGGCCGAAAACGTGCACGTTTGCACTTCCCCGCCAGAGGGAAGCTGCTAGCCGGGAATTCTCTGCCTGGTTCTACCCGCTGCCCGGAACGCTACGCAGGGCAAAAGCGGTTCTTGTCCTCCGTGCTTGCTTTTTCTCAGAAAGAGCCGTGGTGTGCGTTTTCGCCGGAAAACGCGTTTTCGGCCGAAAACGTGTACGTTTGCACTTCCCCGCCACAGGGAAGCTGCTAGCCGGGAATTCTCTGCCTGGTTCTACCCGCTGCCCGGAACGCTACGCAGGGCAAAAGCGGTTCTCGTCCTCCGTGCTTGCTTTTTCTCAGAAAGAGCCGTGGTGTGCGTTTTGGCCGGAAAACGCGTTTTCGGCCGAAAACGTGTACGTTTGCACTTCCCCGCCACAGGGAAGCTGCTAGCCGGGAATTCTCTGCCTGGTTCTACCCGCTGCCCGCAACGCTACGCAGGGCAAAAGCGGTTCTCGTCCTCCGTGCTTTCTTTTTCTCAGAAAGAGCCGTGGTGTGCGTTTTCGCCAGAAAACGCGTTTTCGGCCGAAAACGTGTACGTTTGCACTTCCCCGCCACAGGGAAGCTGCTAGCCGGGAATTCTCTGCCTGGTTCTACCCGCTGCCCGGAACGCTACGCAGGGCAAAAGCGGTTCTCGTCCTCCGTGCTTGCTTTTTCTCAGAAAGAGCCGTGGTGTGCGTTTTCGCCGGAAAACGCGTTTAAGGCCGAAAACGTGTACGTTTGCACTTCCCCGCCACAGGGAAGCTGCTAGCCGGGAATTCTCTGCCTGGTTCTACCCGCTGCCCGGAACGCTACGCAGGGCAAAAGCGGTTCTCGTCCTCCGTGCTTGCTTTTTCTCAGAAAGAGCCGTGGTGTGCGTTTTCGCCGGAAAACGCGTTTTCGGCCGAAAACGTGTACGTTTGCTCTTCCCCGCCACAGGGAAGCTGCTAGCCGGGAATTCTCTGCCTGGTTCTACCCGCTGCCCGGAACGCTACGCAGGGCAAAAGCGGTTCTCGTCCTCCGTGCTTGCTTTTTCTCAGAAAGAGCCGTGGTGTGCGTTTTCGCCGGAAAACGTGTTTTCGGCCGAAAACGTGTACGTTTGCACTTCCCCGCCACAGGGAAGCTGCTAGCCGGGAATTCTCTGCCTGGTTCTACCCGCTGCCCGGAACGCTACGCAGGGCAAAAGCGGTTCTCGTCCTCCGTGCTTGCTTTTTCTCAGAAAGAGCCGTGGTGTGCGTTTTCGCCGGAAAACGCGTTTTCGGCCGAAAACGTGCACGTTTGCACTTCCCCGCCACAGGGAAGCTGCTAGCCGGGAATTCTCTGCCTGGTTCTACCCGCTGCCCGGAAAGCTACGCAGGGCAAAAGCGGTTCTCGTCCTCCGTGCTTGCTTTTTCTCAGAAAGAGCCGTGGTGTGCGTTTTGGCCGGAAAACGCGTTTTCGGCCGAAAACGTGTACGTTTGCACTTCCCCGCCACAGGGAAGCTGCTAGCCGGGAATTCTCTGCCTGGTTCTACCCGCTGCCCGGAACGCTACGCAGGGCAAAAGCGGTTCTCGTCCTCCGTGCTTGCTTTTTCTCAGAAAGAGCCGTGGTGTGCGTTTTCGCCGGAAAACGCGTTTTCGGCCGAAAACGTGTATGTTTGCACTTCCCCGCCACAGGGAAGCTGCTAGCCGGGAATTCTCTGCCTGGTTCTACCCGCTGCCCGGAACGCTACGCAAGGCAAAAGCGGTTCTCGTCCTCCGTGCTTGCTTTTTCTCAGAAAGAGCCGTGGTGTGCGTTTTCGCCGGAAAACGCGTTTTCGGCCGAAAACGTGTACGTTTGCACTTCCCCGCCACAGGGAAGCTGCTAGCCGGGAATTCTCTGCCTGGTTCTACCCGCTGCCCGGAACGCTACGCAGGGCAAAAGCGGTTCTCGTCCTCCGTGCTTGCTTTTTCTCAGAAAGAGCCGTGGTGTGCGTTTTCGCCAGAAAACGCGTTTTCGGCCGAAAACGTGTACGTTTGCACTTCCCCGCCACAGGGAAGCTGCTAGCCGGGAATTCTCTGCCTGGTTCTACCCGCTGCCCGGAACGCTACGCAGGGCAAAAGCGGTTCTCGTCCTCCGTGCTTGCTTTTTCTCAGAAAGAGCCGTGGTGTGCGTTTTCGCTGGAAAACGCGTTTTCGGCCGAAAACGTGTACGTTTGCACTTCCCCGCCACAGGGAAGCTGCTAGCCGGGAATTCTCTGCCTGGTTCTACCCGCTGCCCGGAACGCTACGCAGGGCAAAAGCGGTTCTCGTCCTCCGTGCTTGCTTTTTCTCAGAAAGAGCCGTGGTGTGCGTTTTCGCCGGAAAACGCGTTTTCGGCCGAAAACGTGTACGTTCGCACTTCCCCGCCACAGGGAAGCTGCTAGCCGGGAATTCTCTGCCTGGTTCTACCCGCTGCCCGGAACGCTACGCAGGGCAAAAGCGGTTCTCGTCCTCCGTGCTTGCTTTTTCTCAGAAAGAGCCGTGGTGTGCGTTTTCGCCGGAAAACGCGTTTTCGGCCGAAAACGTGTACGTTTGCACTTCCCCGCCACAGGGAAGCTGCTAGCCGGGAATTCTCTGCCTGGTTCTACCCGCTGCCCGGAACGCTACGCAGGGCAAAAGCGGTTCTCGTCCTCCGTGCTTGCTTTTTCTCAGAAAGAGCCGTGGTGTGCGTTTTCGCCGGAAAACGCGTTTTCGGCCGAAAACGTGTACGTTTGCACTTCCCCGCCACAGGGAAGCTGCTAGCCGGGAATTCTCTGCCTGGTTCTACCCGCTGCCCGGAACGCTACGCAGGGCAAAAGCGGTTCTCGTCCTCCGTGCTTGCTTTTTCTCAGAAAGAGCCGTGGTGTGCGTTTTCGCCGGAAAACGCGTTTTCGGCCGAAAACGTGTACGTTTGCACTTCCCCGCCACAGGGAAGCTGCTAGCCGGGAATTCTCTGCCTGGTTCTACCCGCTGCCCGGAACGCTACGCAGGGCAAAAGCGGTTCTCGTCCTCCGTGCTTGCTTTTTCTCAGAAAGAGCCGTGGTGTGCGTTTTCGCCGGAAAACGCGTTTTCGGCCGAAAACGTGTACGTTTGCACTTCCCCGCCACAGGGAAGCTGCTAGCCGGGAATTCTCTGCCTGGTTCTACCCGCTGCCCGGAACGCTACGCAGGGCAAAAGCGGTTCTCGTCCTCCGTGCTTGCTTTTTCTCAGAAAGAGCCGTGGTGTGCGTTTTCGCCGGAAAACGCGTTTTCGGCCGAAAACGTGTACGTTTGCACTTCCCCGCCACAGGGAAGCTGCTAGCCGGGAATTCTCTGCCTGGTTCTACCCGCTGCCCGGAACGCTACGCAGGGCAAAAGCGGTTCTCGTCCTCCGTGCTTGCTTTTTCTCAGAAAGAGCCGTGGTGTGCGTTTTCGCCGGAAAACGCGTTTTCGGCCGAAAACGTGTACGTTTGCACTTCCCCGCCACAGGGAAGCTGCTAGCCGGGAATTCTCTGCCTGGTTCTACCCGCTGCCCGGAACGCTACGCAGGGCAAAAGCGGTTCTCGTCCTCCGTGCTTGCTTTTTCTCAGAAAGAGCCGTGGTGTGCGTTTTCGCCGGAAAACGCGTTTTCGGCCGAAAACGTGTACGTTTGCACTTCCCCGCCACAGGGAAGCTGCTAGCCGGGAATTCTCTGCCTGGTTCTACCCGCTGCCCGGAACGCTACGCAGGGCAAAAGCGGTTCTCGTCCTCCGTGCTTGCTTTTTCTCAGAAAGAGCCGTGGTGTGCGTTTTCGCCGGAAAACGCGTTTTCGGCCGAAAACGTGTACGTTTGCACTTCCCCGCCACAGGGAAGCTGCTAGCCGGGAATTCTCTGCCTGGTTCTACCCGCTGCCCGGAACGCTACGCAGGGCAAAAGCGGTTCTCGTCCTCCGTGCTTGCTTTTTCTCAGAAAGAGCCGTGGTGTGCGTTTTCGCCGGAAAACGCGTTTTCGGCCGAAAACGTGTACGTTTGCACTTCCCCGCCACAGGGAAGCTGCTAGCCGGGAATTCTCTGCCTGGTTCTACCCGCTGCCCGGAACGCTACGCAGGGCAAAAGCGGTTCTCGTCCTCCGTGCTTGCTTTTTCTCAGAAAGAGCCGTGGTGTGCGTTTTCGCCGGAAAACGCGTTTTCGGCCGAAAACGTGTACGTTTGCACTTCCCCGCCACAGGGAAGCTGCTAGCCGGGAATTCTCTGCCTGGTTCTACCCGCTGCCCGGAACGCTACGCAGGGCAAAAGCGGTTCTCGTCCTCCGTGCTTGCTTTTTCTCAGAAAGAGCCGTGGTGTGCGTTTTCGCCGGAAAACGCGTTTTCGGCCGAAAACGTGTACGTTTGCACTTCCCCGCCACAGGGAAGCTGCTAGCCGGGAATTCTCTGCCTGGTTCTACCCGCTGCCCGGAACGCTACGCAGGGCAAAAGCGGTTCTCGTCCTCCGTGCTTGCTTTTTCTCAGAAAGAGCCGTGGTGTGCGTTTTCGCCGGAAAACGCGTTTTCGGCCGAAAACGTGTACGTTTGCACTTCCCCGCCACAGGGAAGCTGCTAGCCGGGAATTCTCTGCCTGGTTCTACCCGCTGCCCGGAACGCTACGCAGGGCAAAAGCGGTTCTCGTCCTCCGTGCTTGCTTTTTCTCAGAAAGAGCCGTGGTGTGCGTTTTCGCCGGAAAACGCGTTTTCGGCCGAAAACGTGTACGTTTGCACTTCCCCGCCACAGGGAAGCTGCTAGCCGGGAATTCTCTGCCTGGTTCTACCCGCTGCCCGGAACGCTACGCAGGGCAAAAGCGGTTCTCGTCCTCCGTGCTTGCTTTTTCTCAGAAAGAGCCGTGGTGTGCGTTTTCGCCGGAAAACGCGTTTTCGGCCGAAAACGTGTACGTTTGCACTTCCCCGCCACAGGGAAGCTGCTAGCCGGGAATTCTCTGCCTGGTTCTACCCGCTGCCCGGAACGCTACGCAGGGCAAAAGCGGTTCTCGTCCTCCGTGCTTGCTTTTTCTCAGAAAGAGCCGTGGTGTGCGTTTTCGCCGGAAAACGCGTTTTCGGCCGAAAACGTGTACGTTTGCACTTCCCCGCCACAGGGAAGCTGCTAGCCGGGAATTCTCTGCCTGGTTCTACCCGCTGCCCGGAACGCTACGCAGGGCAAAAGCGGTTCTCGTCCTCCGTGCTTGCTTTTTCTCAGAAAGAGCCGTGGTGTGCGTTTTCGCCGGAAAACGCGTTTTCGGCCGAAAACGTGTACGTTTGCACTTCCCCGCCACAGGGAAGCTGCTAGCCGGGAATTCTCTGCCTGGTTCTACCCGCTGCCCGGAACGCTACGCAGGGCAAAAGCGGTTCTCGTCCTCCGTGCTTGCTTTTTCTCAGAAAGAGCCGTGGTGTGCGTTTTCGCCGGAAAACGCGTTTTCGGCCGAAAACGTGTACGTTTGCACTTCCCCGCCACAGGGAAGCTGCTAGCCGGGAATTCTCTGCCTGGTTCTACCCGCTGCCCGGAACGCTACGCAGGGCAAAAGCGGTTCTCGTCCTCCGTGCTTGCTTTTTCTCAGAAAGAGCCGTGGTGTGCGTTTTCGCCGGAAAACGCGTTTTCGGCCGAAAACGTGTACGTTTGCACTTCCCCGCCACAGGGAAGCTGCTAGCCGGGAATTCTCTGCCTGGTTCTACCCGCTGCCCGGAACGCTACGCAGGGCAAAAGCGGTTCTCGTCCTCCGTGCTTGCTTTTTCTCAGAAAGAGCCGTGGTGTGCGTTTTCGCCGGAAAACGCGTTTTCGGCCGAAAACGTGTACGTTTGCACTTCCCCGCCACAGGGAAGCTGCTAGCCGGGAATTCTCTGCCTGGTTCTACCCGCTGCCCGGAACGCTACGCAGGGCAAAAGCGGTTCTCGTCCTCCGTGCTTGCTTTTTCTCAGAAAGAGCCGTGGTGTGCGTTTTCGCCGGAAAACGCGTTTTCGGCCGAAAACGTGTACGTTTGCACTTCCCCGCCACAGGGAAGCTGCTAGCCGGGAATTCTCTGCCTGGTTCTACCCGCTGCCCGGAACGCTACGCAGGGCAAAAGCGGTTCTCGTCCTCCGTGCTTGCTTTTTCTCAGAAAGAGCCGTGGTGTGCGTTTTCGCCGGAAAACGCGTTTTCGGCCGAAAACGTGTACGTTTGCACTTCCCCGCCACAGGGAAGCTGCTAGCCGGGAATTCTCTGCCTGGTTCTACCCGCTGCCCGGAACGCTACGCAGGGCAAAAGCGGTTCTCGTCCTCCGTGCTTGCTTTTTCTCAGAAAGAGCCGTGGTGTGCGTTTTCGCCGGAAAACGCGTTTTCGGCCGAAAACGTGTACGTTTGCACTTCCCCGCCACAGGGAAGCTGCTAGCCGGGAATTCTCTGCCTGGTTCTACCCGCTGCCCGGAACGCTACGCAGGGCAAAAGCGGTTCTCGTCCTCCGTGCTTGCTTTTTCTCAGAAAGAGCCGTGGTGTGCGTTTTCGCCGGAAAACGCGTTTTCGGCCGAAAACGTGTACGTTTGCACTTCCCCGCCACAGGGAAGCTGCTAGCCGGGAATTCTCTGCCTGGTTCTACCCGCTGCCCGGAACGCTACGCAGGGCAAAAGCGGTTCTCGTCCTCCGTGCTTGCTTTTTCTCAGAAAGAGCCGTGGTGTGCGTTTTCGCCGGAAAACGCGTTTTCGGCCGAAAACGTGTACGTTTGCACTTCCCCGCCACAGGGAAGCTGCTAGCCGGGAATTCTCTGCCTGGTTCTACCCGCTGCCCGGAACGCTACGCAGGGCAAAAGCGGTTCTCGTCCTCCGTGCTTGCTTTTTCTCAGAAAGAGCCGTGGTGTGCGTTTTCGCCGGAAAACGCGTTTTC
Organism: Athene noctua; assembly: GCF_965140245.1. NCBI lineage: Eukaryota > Metazoa > Chordata > Aves > Strigiformes > Strigidae > Athene > Athene noctua. The sequence continues at coordinate 50,234 of NW_027437812.1, forward strand.
GGCCGAAAACGTGTACGTTTGCACTTCCCCGCCACAGGGAAGCTGCTAGCCGGGAATTCTCTGCCTGGTTCTACCCGCTGCCCGGAACGCTACGCAGGGCAAAAGCGGTTCTCGTCCTCCGTGCTTGCTTTTTCTCAGAAAGAGCCGTGGTGTGCGTTTTCGCCGGAAAACGCGTTTTCGGCCGAAAACGTGTACGTTTGCACTTCCCCGCCACAGGGAAGCTGCTAGCCGGGAATTCTCTGCCTGGTTCTACCCGCTGCCCGGAACGCTACGCAGGGCAAAAGCGGTTCTCGTCCTCCGTGCTTGCTTTTTCTCAGAAAGAGCCGTGGTGTGCGTTTTCGCCGGAAAACGCGTTTTCGGCCGAAAACGTGTACGTTTGCACTTCCCCGCCACAGGGAAGCTGCTAGCCGGGAATTCTCTGCCTGGTTCTACCCGCTGCCCGGAACGCTACGCAGGGCAAAAGCGGTTCTCGTCCTCCGTGCTTGCTTTTTCTCAGAAAGAGCCGTGGTGTGCGTTTTCGCCGGAAAACGCGTTTTCGGCCGAAAACGTGTACGTTTGCACTTCCCCGCCACAGGGAAGCTGCTAGCCGGGAATTCTCTGCCTGGTTCTACCCGCTGCCCGGAACGCTACGCAGGGCAAAAGCGGTTCTCGTCCTCCGTGCTTGCTTTTTCTCAGAAAGAGCCGTGGTGTGCGTTTTCGCCGGAAAACGCGTTTTCGGCCGAAAACGTGTACGTTTGCACTTCCCCGCCACAGGGAAGCTGCTAGCCGGGAATTCTCTGCCTGGTTCTACCCGCTGCCCGGAACGCTACGCAGGGCAAAAGCGGTTCTCGTCCTCCGTGCTTGCTTTTTCTCAGAAAGAGCCGTGGTGTGCGTTTTGGGCGGAAAACGCGTTTTCGGCCGAAAACGTGTACGTTTGCACTTCCCCGCCACAGGGAAGCTGCTAGCCGGGAATTCTCTGCCTGGTTCTACCCGCTGCCCGGAACGCTACGCAGGGCAAAAGCGGTTCTCGTCCTCCGTGCTTGCTTTTTCTCAGAAAGAGCCGTGGTGTGCGTTTTCGCCGGAAAACGCGTTTTCGGCCGAAAACTTGTACGTTTGCACTTCCCCGCCACAGGGAAGCTGCTAGCCGGGAATTCTCTGCCTGGTTCTACCCGCTGCCCGGAACGCTACGCAGGGCAAAAGCGGTTCTCGTCCTCCGTGCTTGCTTTTTCTCAGAAAGAGCCGTGGTGTGCGTTTTCGCCGGAAAACGCGTTTTCGGCCGAAAACGTGTACGTTTGCACTTCCCCGCCACAGGGAAGCTGCTAGCCGGGAATTCTCTGCCTGGTTCTACCCGCTGCCCGGAACGCTACGCAGGGCAAAAGCGGTTCTCGTCCTCCGTGCTTGCTTTTTCTCAGAAAGAGCCGTGGTGTGCGTTTTCGCCGGAAAACGCGTTTTCGGCCGAAAACGTGTACGTTTGCACTTCCCCGCCACAGGGAAGCTGCTAGCCGGGAATTCTCTGCCTGGTTCTACCCGCTGCCCGGAACGCTACGCAGGGCAAAAGCGGTTCTCGTCCTCCGTGCTTGCTTTTTCTCAGAAAGAGCCGTGGTGTGCGTTTTCGCCGGAAAACGCGTTTTCGGCCGAAAACGTGTACGTTTGCACTTCCCCGCCACAGGGAAGCTGCTAGCCGGGAATTCTCTGCCTGGTTCTACCCGCTGCCCGGAACGCTACGCAGGGCAAAAGCGGTTCTCGTCCTCCGTGCTTGCTTTTTCTCAGAAAGAGCCGTGGTGTGCGTTTTCGCCGGAAAACGCGTTTTCGGCCGAAAACGTGTACGTTTGCACTTCCCCGCCACAGGGAAGCTGCTAGCCGGGAATTCTCTGCCTGGTTCTACCCGCTGCCCGGAACGCTACGCAGGGCAAAAGCGGTTCTCGTCCTCCGTGCTTGCTTTTTCTCAGAAAGAGCCGTGGTGTGCGTTTTCGCCGGAAAACGCGTTTTCGGCCGAAAACGTGTACGTTTGCACTTCCCCGCCACAGGGAAGCTGCTAGCCGGGAATTCTCTGCCTGGTTCTACCCGCTGCCCGGAACGCTACGCAGGGCAAAAGCGGTTCTCGTCCTCCGTGCTTGCTTTTTCTCAGAAAGAGCCGTGGTGTGCGTTTTCGCCGGAAAACGCGTTTTCGGCCGAAAACGTGTACGTTTGCACTTCCCCGCCACAGGGAAGCTGCTAGCCGGGAATTCTCTGCCTGGTTCTACCCGCTGCCCGGAACGCTACGCAGGGCAAAAGCGGTTCTCGTCCTCCGTGCTTGCTTTTTCTCAGAAAGAGCCGTGGTGTGCGTTTTCGCCGGAAAACGCGTTTTCGGCCGAAAACGTGTACGTTTGCACTTCCCCGCCACAGGGAAGCTGCTAGCCGGGAATTCTCTGCCTGGTTCTACCCGCTGCCCGGAACGCTACGCAGGGCAAAAGCGGTTCTCGTCCTCCGTGCTTGCTTTTTCTCAGAAAGAGCCGTGGTGTGCGTTTTCGCCGGAAAACGCGTTTTCGGCCGAAAACGTGTACGTTTGCACTTCCCCGCCACAGGGAAGCTGCTAGCCGGGAATTCTCTGCCTGGTTCTACCCGCTGCCCGGAACGCTACGCAGGGCAAAAGCGGTTCTCGTCCTCCGTGCTTGCTTTTTCTCAGAAAGAGCCGTGGTGTGCGTTTTCGCCGGAAAACGCGTTTTCGGCCGAAAACGTGTACGTTTGCACTTCCCCGCCACAGGGAAGCTGCTAGCCGGGAATTCTCTGCCTGGTTCTACCCGCTGCCCGGAACGCTACGCAGGGCAAAAGCGGTTCTCGTCCTCCGTGCTTGCTTTTTCTCAGAAAGAGCCGTGGTGTGCGTTTTCGCCGGAAAACGCGTTTTCGGCCGAAAACGTGTACGTTTGCACTTCCCCGCCACAGGGAAGCTGCTAGCCGGGAATTCTCTGCCTGGTTCTACCCGCTGCCCGGAACGCTACGCAGGGCAAAAGCGGTTCTCGTCCTCCGTGCTTGCTTTTTCTCAGAAAGAGCCGTGGTGTGCGTTTTCGCCGGAAAACGCGTTTTCGGCCGAAAACGTGTACGTTTGCACTTCCCCGCCACAGGGAAGCTGCTAGCCGGGAATTCTCTGCCTGGTTCTACCCGCTGCCCGGAACGCTACGCAGGGCAAAAGCGGTTCTCGTCCTCCGTGCTTGCTTTTTCTCAGAAAGAGCCGTGGTGTGCGTTTTCGCCGGAAAACGCGTTTTCGGCCGAAAACGTGTACGTTTGCACTTCCCCGCCACAGGGAAGCTGCTAGCCGGGAATTCTCTGCCTGGTTCTACCCGCTGCCCGGAACGCTACGCAGGGCAAAAGCGGTTCTCGTCCTCCGTGCTTGCTTTTTCTCAGAAAGAGCCGTGGTGTGCGTTTTCGCCGGAAAACGCGTTTTCGGCCGAAAACGTGTACGTTTGCACTTCCCCGCCACAGGGAAGCTGCTAGCCGGGAATTCTCTGCCTGGTTCTACCCGCTGCCCGGAACGCTACGCAGGGCAAAAGCGGTTCTCGTCCTCCGTGCTTGCTTTTTCTCAGAAAGAGCCGTGGTGTGCGTTTTCGCCGGAAAACGCGTTTTCGGCCGAAAACGTGTACGTTTGCACTTCCCCGCCACAGGGAAGCTGCTAGCCGGGAATTCTCTGCCTGGTTCTACCCGCTGCCCGGAACGCTACGCAGGGCAAAAGCGGTTCTCGTCCTCCGTGCTTGCTTTTTCTCAGAAAGAGCCGTGGTGTGCGTTTTCGCCGGAAAACGCGTTTTCGGCCGAAAACGTGTACGTTTGCACTTCCCCGCCACAGGGAAGCTGCTAGCCGGGAATTCTCTGCCTGGTTCTACCCGCTGCCCGGAACGCTACGCAGGGCAAAAGCGGTTCTCGTCCTCCGTGCTTGCTTTTTCTCAGAAAGAGCCGTGGTGTGCGTTTTCGCCGGAAAACGCGTTTTCGGCCGAAAACGTGTACGTTTGCACTTCCCCGCCACAGGGAAGCTGCTAGCCGGGAATTCTCTGCCTGGTTCTACCCGCTGCCCGGAACGCTACGCAGGGCAAAAGCGGTTCTCGTCCTCCGTGCTTGCTTTTTCTCAGAAAGAGCCGTGGTGTGCGTTTTCGCCGGAAAACGCGTTTTCGGCCGAAAACGTGTACGTTTGCACTTCCCCGCCACAGGGAAGCTGCTAGCCGGGAATTCTCTGCCTGGTTCTACCCGCTGCCCGGAACGCTACGCAGGGCAAAAGCGGTTCTCGTCCTCCGTGCTTGCTTTTTCTCAGAAAGAGCCGTGGTGTGCGTTTTCGCCGGAAAACGCGTTTTCGGCCGAAAACGTGTACGTTTGCACTTCCCCGCCACAGGGAAGCTGCTAGCCGGGAATTCTCTGCCTGGTTCTACCCGCTGCCCGGAACGCTACGCAGGGCAAAAGCGGTTCTCGTCCTCCGTGCTTGCTTTTTCTCAGAAAGAGCCGTGGTGTGCGTTTTCGCCGGAAAACGCGTTTTCGGCCGAAAACGTGTACGTTTGCACTTCCCCGCCACAGGGAAGCTGCTAGCCGGGAATTCTCTGCCTGGTTCTACCCGCTGCCCGGAACGCTACGCAGGGCAAAAGCGGTTCTCGTCCTCCGTGCTTGCTTTTTCTCAGAAAGAGCCGTGGTGTGCGTTTTGGCCGGAAAACGCTTTTTCGGCCGAAAACGTGTACGTTTGCACTTCCCCGCCACAGGGAAGCTGCTAGCCGGGAATTCTCTGCCTGGTTCTACCCGCTGCCCGGAACGCTACGCAGGGCAAAAGCGGTTCTCGTCCTCCGTGCTTGCTTTTTCTCAGAAAGAGCCGTGGTGTGCGTTTTCGCCGGAAAACGCGTTTTCGGCCGAAAACGTGTACGTTTGCACTTCCCCGCCACAGGGAAGCTGCTAGCCGGGAATTCTCTGCCTGGTTCTACCCGCTGCCCGGAACGCTACGCAGGGCAAAAGCGGTTCTCGTCCTCCGTGCTTGCTTTTTCTCAGAAAGAGCCGTGGTGTGCGTTTTCGCCGGAAAACGCGTTTTCGGCCGAAAACGTGTACGTTTGCACTTCCCCGCCACAGGGAAGCTGCTAGCCGGGAATTCTCTGCCTGGTTCTACCCGCTGCCCGGAACGCTACGCAGGGCAAAAGCGGTTCTCGTCCTCCGTGCTTGCTTTTTCTCAGAAAGAGCCGTGGTGTGCGTTTTGGCCGGAAAACGCGTTTTCGGCCGAAAACGTGTACGTTTGCACTTCCCCGCCACAGGGAAGCTGCTAGCCGGGAATTCTCTGCCTGGTTCTACCCGCTGCCCGGAACGCTACGCAGGGCAAAAGCGGTTCTCGTCCTCCGTGCTTGCTTTTTCTCAGAAAGAGCCGTGGTGTGCGTTTTCGCCGGAAAACGCGTTTTCGGCCGAAAACGTGTACGTTTGCACTTCCCCGCCACAGGGAAGCTGCTAGCCGGGAATTCTCTGCCTGGTTCTACCCGCTGCCCGGAACGCTACGCAGGGCAAAAGCGGTTCTCGTCCTCCGTGCTTGCTTTTTCTCAGAAAGAGCCGTGGTGTGCCTTTTCGCCGGAAAACGCGTTTTCGGCCGAAAACGTGTACGTTTGCACTTCCCCGCCACAGGGAAGCTGCTAGCCGGGAATTCTCTGCCTGGTTCTACCCGCTGCCCGGAACGCTACGCAGGGCAAAAGCGGTTCTCGTCCTCCGTGCTTGCTTTTTCTCAGAAAGAGCCGTGGTGTGCCTTTTCGCCGGAAAACGCGTTTTCGGCCGAAAACGTGTACGTTTGCACTTCCCCGCCACAGGGAAGCTGCTAGCCGGGAATTCTCTGCCTGGTTCTACCCGCTGCCCGGAACGCTACGCAGGGCAAAAGCGGTTCTCGTCCTCCGTGCTTGCTTTTTCTCAGAAAGAGCCGTGGTGTGCGTTTTGGCTGGAAAACGCGTTTTCGGCCGAAAACGTGTACGTTTGCACTTCCCCGCCACAGGGAAGCTGCTAGCCGGGAATTCTCTGCCTGGTTCTACCCGCTGCCCGGAACGCTACGCAGGGCAAAAGCGGTTCTCGTCCTCCGTGCTTGCTTTTTCTCAGAAAGAGCCGTGGTGTGCGTTTTGGCCGGAAAACGCGTTTTCGTCCGAAAACGTGTACGTTTGCACTTCCCCGCCAGAGGGAAGCTGCTAGCCGGGAATTCTCTGCCTGGTTCTACCCGCTGCCCGGAACGCTACGCAGGGCAAAAGCGGTTCTCGTCCTCCGTGCTTGCTTTTTCTCAGAAAGAGCCGTGGTGTGCGTTTTCGCCGGAAAACGCGTTTTCGGCCGAAAACGTGTACATTCGCACTTCCCCGCCACAGGGAAGCTGCTAGCCGGGAATTCTCTGCCTGGTTCTACCCGCTGCCCGGAACGCTACGCAGGGCAAAAGCGGTTCTCGTCCTCCGTGCTTGCTTTTTCTCAGAAAGAGCCGTGGTGTGCGTTTTCGCCGGAAAACGCGTTTTCGGCCGAAAACGTGTACGTTTGCACTTCCCCGCCACAGGGAAGCTGCTAGCCGGGAATTCTCTGCCTGGTTCTACCCGCTGCCCGGAACGCTACGCAGGGCAAAAGCGGTTCTCGTCCTCCGTGCTTGCTTTTTCTCAGAAAGAGCCGTGGTGTGCGTTTTCGCCGGAAAACGCGTTTTCGGCCGAAAACGTGTACGTTTGCACTTCCCCGCCACAGGGAAGCTGCTAGCCGGGAATTCTCTGCCTGGTTCTACCCGCTGCCCGGAACGCTACGCAGGGCAAAAGCGGTTCTCGTCCTCCGTGCTTGCTTTTTCTCAGAAAGAGCCGTGGTGTGCGTTTTCGCCGGAAAACGCGTTTTCGGCCGAAAACGTGTACGTTTGCACTTCCCCGCCACAGGGAAGCTGCTAGCCGGGAATTCTCTGCCTGGTTCTACCCGCTGCCCGGAACGCTACGCAGGGCAAAAGCGGTTCTCGTCCTCCGTGCTTGCTTTTTCTCAGAAAGAGCCGTGGTGTGCGTTTTCGCCGGAAAACGCGTTTTCGGCCGAAAACGTGTACGTTTGCACTTCCCCGCCACAGGGAAGCTGCTAGCCGGGAATTCTCTGCCTGGTTCTACCCGCTGCCCGGAACGCTACGCAGGGCAAAAGCGGTTCTCGTCCTCCGTGCTTGCTTTTTCTCAGAAAGAGCCGTGGTGTGCGTTTTGGCCGGAAAACGCGTTTTCGGCCGAAAACGTGTACGTTTGCACTTCCCCGCCACAGGGAAGCTGCTAGCCGGGAATTCTCTGCCTGGTTCTACCCGCTGCCCGGAACGCTACGCAGGGCAAAAGCGGTTCTCGTCCTCCGTGCTTGCTTTTTCTCAGAAAGAGCCGTGGTGTGCGTTTTGGCCGGAAAACGCGTTTTCGGCCGAAAACGTGTACGTTTGCACTTCCCCGCCACAGGGAAGCTGCTAGCCGGGAATTCTCTGCCTGGTTCTACCCGCTGCCCGGAACGCTACGCAGGGCAAAAGCGGTTCTCGTCCTCCGTGCTTGCTTTTTCTCAGAAAGAGCCGTGGTGTGCGTTTTCGCCGGAAAACGCGTTTTCGGCCGAAAACGTGTACGTTTGCACTTCCCCGCCACAGGGAAGCTGCTAGCCGGGAATTCTCTGCCTGGTTCTACCCGCTGCCCGGAACGCTACGCAGGGCAAAAGCGGTTCTCGTCCTCCGTGCTTGCTTTTTCTCAGAAAGAGCCGTGGTGTGCGTTTTCGCCGGAAAACGCGTTTTCGGCCGAAAACGTGTACGTTTGCACTTCCCCGCCACAGGGAAGCTGCTAGCCGGGAATTCTCTGCCTGGTTCTACCCGCTGCCCGGAACGCTACGCAGGGCAAAAGCGGTTCTCGTCCTCCGTGCTTGCTTTTTCTCAGAAAGAGCCGTGGTGTGCGTTTTCGCCGGAAAACGCGTTTTCGGCCGAAAACGTGTACGTTTGCACTTCCCCGCCACAGGGAAGCTGCTAGCCGGGAATTCTCTGCCTGGTTCTACCCGCTGCCCGGAACGCTACGCAGGGCAAAAGCGGTTCTCGTCCTCCGTGCTTGCTTTTTCTCAGAAAGAGCCGTGGTGTGCGTTTTCGCCGGAAAATGCGTTTTCGGCCGAAAACGTGTACGTTTGCACTTCCCCGCCACAGGGAAGCTGCTAGCCGGGAATTCTCTGCCTGGTTCTACCCGCTGCCCGGAACGCTACGCAGGGCAAAAGCGGTTCTCGTCCTCCGTGCTTGCTTTTTCTCAGAAAGAGCCGTGGTGTGCGTTTTCGCCGGAAAATGCGTTTTCGGCCGAAAACGTGTACGTTTGCACTTCCCCGCCACAGGGAAGCTGCTAGCCGGGAATTCTCTGCCTGGTTCTACCCGCTGCCCGGAACGCTACGCAGGGCAAAAGCGGTTCTCGTCCTCCGTGCTTGCTTTTTCTCAGAAAGAGCCGTGGTGTGCGTTTTCGCCGGAAAACGCGTTTTCGGCCGAAAACGTGTACGTTTGCACTTCCCCGCCACAGGGAAGCTGCTAGCCGGGAATTCTCTGCCTGGTTCTACCCGCTGCCCGGAACGCTACGCAGGGCAAAAGCGGTTCTCGTCCTCCGTGCTTGCTTTTTCTCAGAAAGAGCCGTGGTGTGCGTTTTTGCCGGAAAACGCATTTTCGGCCGAAAACTTGTACGTTTGCACTTCCCCGCCACAGGGAAGCTGCTAGCCGGGAATTCTCTGCCTGGTTCTACCCGCTGCCCGGAACGCTACGCAGGGCAAAAGCGGTTCTCGTCCTCCGTGCTTGCTTTTTCTCAGAAAGAGCCGTGGTGTGCGTTTTCGCCGGAAAACGCGTTTTCGGCCGAAAACGTGTACGTTTGCACTTCCCCGCCACAGGGAAGCTGCTAGCCGGGAATTTTCTGCCTGGTTCTACCCGCTGCCCGGAACGCTACGCAGGGCAAAAGCGGTTCTCATCCTCCGTGCTTGCTTTTTCTCAGAAAGAGCCGTGGTGTGCGTTTTCGCCGGAAAACTCTTTTTCGGCCGAAAACGTGTACGTTTGCACTTCCCCGCCACAGGGAAGCTGCTAGCCGGGAATTCTCTGCCTGGTTCTACCCGCTGCCCGGAACGCTACGCAGGGCAAAAGCGGTTCTCGTCCTCCGTGCTTGCTTTTTCTCAGAAAGAGCCGTGGTGTGCGTTTTCGCCGGAAAACGCGTTTTCGGCCGAAAACGTGTACGTTTGCACTTCCCCGCCACAGGGAAGCTGCTAGCCGGGAATTCTCTGCCTGGTTCTACCCGCTGCCCGGAACGCTACGCAGGGCAAAAGCGGTTCTCGTCCTCCGTGCTTGCTTTTTCTCAGAAAGAGCCGTGGTGTGCGTTTTCGCCGGAAAACGCGTTTTCGGCCGAAAACGTGTACGTTTGCACTTCCCCGCCACAGGGAAGCTGCTAGCCGGGAATTCTCTGCCTGGTTCTACCCGCTGCCCGGAACGCTACGCAGGGCAAAAGCGGTTCTCGTCCTCCGTGCTTGCTTTTTCTCAGAAAGAGCCGTGGTGTGCGTTTTCGCCGGAAAACGCGTTTTCGGCCGAAAACGTGTACGTTTGCACTTCCCCGCCACAGGGTAGCTGCTAGCCGGGAATTCTCTGCCTGGTTCTACCCGCTGCCCGGAACGCTACGCAGGGCAAAAGCGGTTCTCGTCCTCCGTGCTTGCTTTTTCTCAGAAAGAGCCGTGGTGTGCGTTTTCGCCGGAAAACGCGTTTTCGGCCGAAAACGTGTACGTTTGCACTTCCCCGCCACAGGGAAGCTGCTAGCCGGGAATTCTCTGCCTGGTTCTACCCGCTGCCCGGAACGCTACGCAGGGCAAAAGCGGTTCTCGTCCTCCGTGCTTGCTTTTTCTCAGAAAGAGCCGTGGTGTGCGTTTTGGCCGGAAAACGCGTTTTCGGCCGAAAACGTGTACGTTTGCACTTCCCCGCCACAGGGAAGCTGCTAGCCGGGAATTCTCTGCCTGGTTCTACCCGCTGCCCGGAACGCTACGCAGGGCAAAAGCGGTTCTCGTCCTCCGTGCTTGCTTTTTCTCAGAAAGAGCCGTGGTGTGCCTTTTCGCCGGAAAACGCGTTTTCGGCCGAAAACGTGTACGTTTGCACTTCCCCGCCACAGGGAAGCTGCTAGCCGGGAATTCTCTGCCTGGTTCTACCCGCTGCCCGGAACGCTACGCAGGGCAAAAGCGGTTCTCGTCCTCCGTGCTTGCTTTTTCTCAGAAAGAGCCGTGGTGTGCGTTTTCGCCGGAAAACGCGTTTTTGGCCGAAAACGTGTACGTTTGCACTTCCCCGCCACAGGGAAGCTGCTAGCCGGGAATTCTCTGCCTGGTTCTACCCGCTGCCCGGAACGCTACGCAGGGCAAAAGCGGTTCTCGTCCTCCGTGCTTGCTTTTTCTCAGAAAGAGCCGTGGTGTGCGTTTTCGCCGGAAAACGCGTTTTCGGCCGAAAACGTGTACGTTTGCACTTCCCCGCCACAGGGAAGCTGCTAGCCGGGAATTCTCTGCCTGGTTCTACCCGCTGCCCGGAACGCTACGCAGGGCAAAAGCGGTTCTCGTCCTCCGTGCTTGCTTTTTCACAGAAAGAGCCGTGGTGTGCGTTTTCGCCGGAAAACGCGTTTTCGGCCGAAAACGTGTACGTTTGCACTTCCCCGCCACAGGGAAGCTGCTAGCCGGGAATTCTCTGCCTGGTTCTACCCGCTGCCCGGAACGCTACGCAGGGCAAAAGCGGTTCTCGTCCTCCGTGCTTGCTTTTTCTCAGAAAGAGCCGTGGTGTGCGTTTTCGCCGGAAAACGCGTTTTCGGCCGAAAACGTGTACGTTTGCACTTCCCCGCCACAGGGAAGCTGCTAGCCGGGAATTCTCTGCCTGGTTCTACCCTCTGCCCGGAACGCTACGCAGGGCAAAAGCGGTTCTCGTCCTCCGTGCTTGCTTTTTCTCAGAAAGAGCCGTGGTGTGCGTTTTCGCCGGAAAACGCGTTTTCGGCCGAAAACGTGTACGTTTGCACTTCCCCGCCACAGGGAAGCTGCTAGCCGGGAATTCTCTGCCTGGTTCTACCCGCTGCCCGGAACGCTACGCAGGGCAAAAGCGGTTCTCGTCCTCCGTGCTTGCTTTTTCTCAGAAAGAGCCGTGGTGTGCGTTTTGCCGGAAAACGCGTTTTCGGCCGAAAACGTGTACGTTTGCACTTCCCCGCCACAGGGAAGCTGCTAGCCGGGAATTCTCTGCCTGGTTCTACCCGCTGCCCGGAACGCTACGCAGGGCAAAAGCGGTTCTCGTCCTCCGTGCTTGCTTTTTCTCAGAAAGAGCCGTGGTGTGCGTTTTCGCCGGAAAACGCGTTTTCGGCCGAAAACGTGCACGTTTGCACTTCCCCGCCACAGGGAAGCTGCTAGCCGGGAATTCTCTGCCTGGTTCTACCCGCTGCCCGGAACGCTACGCAGGGCAAAAGCGGTTCTCGTCCTCCGTGCTTGCTTTTTCTCAGAAAGAGCCGTGGTGTGCGTTTTCGCTGGAAAACGCGTTTTCGGCCGAAAACGTGTACGTTTGCACTTCCCCGCCACAGGGAAGCTGCTAGCCGGGAATTCTCTGCCTGGTTCTACCCGCTGCCCGGAACGCTACGCAGGGCAAAAGCGGTTCTCGTCCTCCGTGCTTGCTTTTTCTCAGAAAGAGCCGTGGTGTGCGTTTTCGCCGGAAAACGCGTTTTCGGCCGAAAACGTGTACGTTTGCACTTCCCCGCCACAGGGAAGCTGCTAGCCGGGAATTCTCTGCCTGGTTCTACCCGCTGCCCGGAACGCTACGCAGGGCAAAAGCGGTTCTCGTCCTCCGTGCTTGCTTTTTCTCAGAAAGAGCCGTGGTGTGCCTTTTCGCCGGAAAACGCGTTTTCGGCCGAAAACGTGTACGTTTGCACTTCCCCGCCACAGGGAAGCTGCTAGCCGGGAATTCTCTGCCTGGTTCTACCCGCTGCCCGGAACGCTACGCAGGGCAAAAGCGGTTCTCGTCCTCCGTGCTTGCTTTTTCTCAGAAAGAGCCGTGGTGTGCGTTTTCGCCGGAAAACGCGTTTTCGGCCGAAAACGTGTACGTTTGCACTTCCCCGCCACAGGGAAGCTGCTAGCCGGGAATTCTCTGCCTGGTTCTACCCGCTGCCCGGAACGCTACGCAGGGCAAAAGCGGTTCTCGTCCTCCGTGCTTGCTTTTTCTCAGAAAGAGCCGTGGTGTGCGTTTTCGCCGGAAAACGCGTTTTCGGCCGAAAACGTGTACGTTTGCACTTCCCCGCCACAGGGAAGCTGCTAGCCGGGAATTCTCTGCCTGGTTCTACCCGCTGCCCGGAACGCTACGCAGGGCAAAAGCGGTTCTCGTCCTCCGTGCTTGCTTTTTCTCAGAAAGAGCCGTGGTGTGCGTTTTGCCGGAAAACGCGTTTTCGGCCGAAAACGTGTACGTTTGCACTTCCCCGCCACAGGGAAGCTGCTAGCCGGGAATTCTCTGCCTGGTTCTACCCGCTGCCCGGAACGCTACGCAGGGCAAAAGCGGTTCTCGTCCTCCGTGCTTGCTTTTTCTCAGAAAGAGCCGTGGTGTGCGTTTTCGCTGGAAAACGCGTTTTCGGCCGAAAACGTGTACGTTTGCACTTCCCCGCCACAGGGAAGCTGCTAGCCGGGAATTCTCTGCCTGGTTCTACCCGCTGCCCGGAACGCTACGCAGGGCAAAAGCGGTTCTCGTCCTCCGTGCTTGCTTTTTCTCAGAAAGAGCCGTGGTGTGCGTTTTGGCCGGAAAACGCGTTTTCGGCCGAAAACGTGTACGTTTGCACTTCCCCGCCACAGGGAAGCTGCTAGCCGGGAATTCTCTGCCTGGTTCTACCCGCTGCCCGGAACGCTACGCAGGGCAAAAGCGGTTCTCGTCCTCCGTGCTTGCTTTTTCTCAGAAAGAGCCGTGGTGTGCGTTTTCGCCGGAAAACGCGTTTTCGGCCGAAAACGTGTACGTTTGCACTTCCCCGCCACAGGGAAGCTGCTAGCCGGGAATTCTCTGCCTGGTTCTACCCGCTGCCCGGAACGCTACGCAGGGCAAAAGCGGTTCTCGTCCTCCGTGCTTGCTTTTTCTCAGAAAGAGCCGTGGTGTGCGTTTTCGCCGGAAAACGCGTTTTCGGCCGAAAACGTGTACGTTTGCACTTCCCCGCCACAGGGAAGCTGCTAGCCGGGAATTCTCTGCCTGGTTCTACCCGCTGCCCGGAACGCTACGCAGGGCAAAAGCGGTTCTCGTCCTCCGTGCTTGCTTTTTCTCAGAAAGAGCCGTGGTGTGCGTTTTCGCCGGAAAACGCGTTTTCGGCCGAAAACGTGTACGTTTGCACTTCCCCGCCACAGGGAAGCTGCTAGCCGGGAATTCTCTGCCTGGTTCTACCCGCTGCCCGGAACGCTACGCAGGGCAAAAGCGGTTCTCGTCCTCCGTGCTTGCTTTTTCTCAGAAAGAGCCGTGGTGTGCGTTTTCGCCGGAAAACGCGTTTTCGGCCGAAAACGTGTACGTTTGCACTTCCCCGCCACAGGGAAGCTGCTAGCCGGGAATTCTCTGCCTGGTTCTACCCGCTGCCCGGAACGCTACGCAGGGCAAAAGCGGTTCTCGTCCTCCGTGCTTGCTTTTTCACAGAAAGAGCCGTGGTGTGCGTTTTCGCCGGAAAACGCGTTTTCGGCCGAAAACGTGTACGTTTGCACTTCCCCGCCACAGGGAAGCTGCTAGCCGGGAATTCTCTGCCTGGTTCTACCCGCTGCCCGGAACGCTACGCAGGGCAAAAGCGGTTCTCGTCCTCCGTGCTTGCTTTTTCTCAGAAAGAGCCGTGGTGTGCGTTTTCGCCGGAAAACGCGTTTTCGGCCGAAAACGTGTACGTTTGCACTTCCCCGCCACAGGGAAGCTGCTAGCCGGGAATTCTCTGCCTGGTTCTACCCGCTGCCCGGAACGCTACGCAGGGCAAAAGCGGTTCTCGTCCTCCGTGCTTGCTTTTTCTCAGAAAGAGCCGTGGTGTGCGTTTTCGCCGGAAAACGCGTTTTCGGCCGAAAACGTGTACGTTTGCACTTCCCCGCCACAGGGAAGCTGCTAGCCGGGAATTCTCTGCCTGGTTCTACCCGCTGCCCGGAACGCTACGCAGGGCAAAAGCGGTTCTCGTCCTCCGTGCTTGCTTTTTCTCAGAAAGAGCCGTGGTGTGCGATTTCGCCGGAAAACGCGTTTTCGGCCGAAAACGTGTACGTTTGCACTTCCCCGCCACAGGGAAGCTGCTAGCCGGGAATTCTCTGCCTGGTTCTACCCGCTGCCAGGAACGCTACGCAGGGCAAAAGCGGTTCTCGTCCTCCGTGCTTGCTTTTTCTCAGAAAGAGCCGTGGTGTGCGTTTTGGCCGGAAAACGCGTTTTCGGCCGAAAACGTGCACGTTTGCACTTCCCCGCCACAGGGAAGCTGCTAGCCGGGAATTCTCTGCCTGGTTCTACCCGCTGCCCGGAACGCTACGCAGGGCAAAAGCGGTTCTCGTCCTCCGTGCTTGCTTTTTCTCAGAAAGAGCCGTGGTGTGCGTTTTCGCCGGAAAACGCGTTTTCGGCCGAAAACGTGTACGTTTGCACTTCCCCGCCACAGGGAAGCTGCTAGCCGGGAATTCTCTGCCTGGTTCTACCCGCTGCCCGGAACGCTACGCAGGGCAAAAGCGGTTCTCGTCCTCCGTGCTTGCTTTTTCTCAGAAAGAGCCGTGGTGTGCGTTTTCGCCGGAAAACGCGTTTTCGGCCGAAAACGTGTACGTTTGCACTTCCCCGCCACAGGGAAGCTGCTAGCCGGGAATTCTCTGCCTGGTTCTACCCGCTGCCCGGAACGCTACGCAGGGCAAAAGCGGTTCTCGTCCTCCGTGCTTGCTTTTTCTCAGAAAGAGCCGTGGTGTGCGTTTTCGCCGGAAAACGCGTTTTCGGCCGAAAACGTGTACGTTTGCACTTCCCCGCCACAGGGAAGCTGCTAGCCGGGAATTCTCTGCCTGGTTCTACCCGCTGCCCGGAACGCTACGCAGGGCAAAAGCGGTTCTCGTCCTCCGTGCTTGCTTTTTCTCAGAAAGAGCCGTGGTGTGCCTTTTCGCCGGAAAACGCGTTTTCGGCCGAAAACGTGTACGTTTGCACTTCCCCGCCACAGGGAAGCTGCTAGCCGGGAATTCTCTGCCTGGTTCTACCCGCTGCCCGGAACGCTACGCAGGGCAAAAGCGGTTCTCGTCCTCCGTGCTTGCTTTTTCTCAGAAAGAGCCGTGGTGTGCGTTTTCGCCGGAAAACGCGTTTTCGGCCGAAAACGTGTACGTTTGCACTTCCCCGCCACAGGGAAGCTGCTAGCCGGGAATTCTCTGCCTGGTTCTACCCGCTGCCCGGAACGCTACGCAGGGCAAAAGCGGTTCTCGTCCTCCGTGCTTGCTTTTTCTCAGAAAGAGCCGTGGTGTGCGTTTTCGCCGGAAAACGCGTTTTCGGCCGAAAACGTGTACGTTTGCACTTCCCCGCCACTAGCCGGGAATTCTCTGCCTGGTTCTACCCGCTGCCCGGAACGCTACGCAGGGCAAAAGCGGTTCTCGTCCTCCGTGCTTGCTTTTTCTCAGAAAGAGCCGTGGTGTGCGTTTTCGCCGGAAAACGCGTTTTCGGCCGAAAACGTGTACGTTTGCACTTCCCCGCCACAGGGAAGCTGCTAGCCGGGAATTCTCTGCCTGGTTCTACCCGCTGCCCGGAACGCTACGCAGGGCAAAAGCGGTTCTCGTCCTCCGTGCTTGCTTTTTCTCAGAAAGAGCCGTGGTGTGCGTTTTCGCCGGAAAACGCGTTTTCGGCCGAAAACGTGTACGTTTGCACTTCCCCGCCACAGGGAAGCTGCTAGCCGGGAATTCTCTGCCTGGTTCTACCCGCTGCCCGGAACGCTACGCAGGGCAAAAGCGGTTCTCGTCCTCCGTGCTTGCTTTTTCTCAGAAAGAGCCGTGGTGTGCGTTTTCGCCGGAAAACGCGTTTTCGGCCGAAAACGTGTACGTTTGCACTTCCCCGCCACAGGGAAGCTGCTAGCCGGGAATTCTCTGCCTGGTTCTACCCGCTGCCCGGAACGCTACGCAGGGCAAAAGCGGTTCTCGTCCTCCGTGCTTGCTTTTTCTCAGAAAGAGCCGTGGTGTGCGTTTTCGCCGGAAAACGCGTTTTCGGCCGAAAACGTGTACGTTTGCACTTCCCCGCCACAGGGAAGCTGCTAGCCGGGAATTCTCTGCCTGGTTCTACCCGCTGCCCGGAACGCTACGCAGGGCAAAAGCGGTTCTCGTCCTCCGTGCTTGCTTTTTCTCAGAAAGAGCCGTGGTGTGCGTTTTCGCCGGAAAACGCGTTTTCGGCCGAAAACGTGTACGTTTGCACTTCCCCGCCACAGGGAAGCTGCTAGCCGGGAATTCTCTGCCTGGTTCTACCCGCTGCCCGGAACGCTACGCAGGGCAAAAGCGGTTCTCGTCCTCCGTGCTTGCTTTTTCTCAGAAAGAGCCGTGGTGTGCGTTTTCGCCGGAAAACGCGTTTTCGGCCGAAAACGTGTACGTTTGCACTTCCCCGCCACAGGGAAGCTGCTAGCCGGGAATTCTCTGCCTGGTTCTACCCGCTGCCCGGAACGCTACGCAGGGCAAAAGCGGTTCTCGTCCTCCGTGCTTGCTTTTTCTCAGAAAGAGCCGTGGTGTGCGTTTTCGCCGGAAAACGCGTTTTCGGCCGAAAACGTGTACGTTTGCACTTCCCCGCCACAGGGAAGCTGCTAGCCGGGAATTCTCTGCCTGGTTCTACCCGCTGCCCGGAACGCTACGCAGGGCAAAAGCGGTTCTCGTCCTCCGTGCTTGCTTTTTCTCAGAAAGAGCCGTGGTGTGCGTTTTCGCCGGAAAACGCGTTTTCGGCCGAAAACGTGTACGTTTGCACTTCCCCGCCACAGGGAAGCTGCTAGCCGGGAATTCTCTGCCTGGTTCTACCCGCTGCCCGGAACGCTACGCAGGGCAAAAGCGGTTCTCGTCCTCCGTGCTTGCTTTTTCTCAGAAAGAGCCGTGGTGTGCGTTTTCGCCGGAAAACGCGTTTTCGGCCGAAAACGTGTACGTTTGCACTTCCCCGCCACAGGGAAGCTGCTAGCCGGGAATTCTCTGCCTGGTTCTACCCGCTGCCCGGAACGCTACGCAGGGCAAAAGCGGTTCTCGTCCTCCGTGCTTGCTTTTTCTCAGAAAGAGCCGTGGTGTGCGTTTTCGCCGGAAAACGCGTTTTCGGCCGAAAACGTGTACGTTTGCACTTCCCCGCCACAGGGAAGCTGCTAGCCGGGAATTCTCTGCCTGGTTCTACCCGCTGCCCGGAACGCTACGCAGGGCAAAAGCGGTTCTCGTCCTCCGTGCTTGCTTTTTCTCAGAAAGAGCCGTGGTGTGCGTTTTCGCCGGAAAACGCGTTTTCGGCCGAAAACGTGTACGTTTGCACTTCCCCGCCACAGGGAAGCTGCTAGCCGGGAATTCTCTGCCTGGTTCTACCCGCTGCCCGGAACGCTACGCAGGGCAAAAGCGGTTCTCGTCCTCCGTGCTTGCTTTTTCTCAGAAAGAGCCGTGGTGTGCGTTTTCGCCGGAAAACGCGTTTTCGGCCGAAAACGTGTACGTTTGCACTTCCCCGCCACAGGGAAGCTGCTAGCCGGGAATTCTCTGCCTGGTTCTACCCGCTGCCCGGAACGCTACGCAGGGCAAAAGCGGTTCTCGTCCTCCGTGCTTGCTTTTTCTCAGAAAGAGCCGTGGTGTGCGTTTTCGCCGGAAAACGCGTTTTCGGCCGAAAACGTGTACGTTTGCACTTCCCCGCCACAGGGAAGCTGCTAGCCGGGAATTCTCTGCCTGGTTCTACCCGCTGCCCGGAACGCTACGCAGGGCAAAAGCGGTTCTCGTCCTCCGTGCTTGCTTTTTCTCAGAAAGAGCCGTGGTGTGCGTTTTCGCCGGAAAACGCGTTTTCGGCCGAAAACGTGTACGTTTGCACTTCCCCGCCACAGGGAAGCTGCTAGCCGGGAATTCTCTGCCTGGTTCTACCCGCTGCCCGGAACGCTACGCAGGGCAAAAGCGGTTCTCGTCCTCCGTGCTTGCTTTTTCTCAGAAAGAGCCGTGGTGTGCGTTTTCGCCGGAAAACGCGTTTTCGGCCGAAAACGTGTACGTTTGCACTTCCCCGCCACAGGGAAGCTGCTAGCCGGGAATTCTCTGCCTGGTTCTACCCGCTGCCCGGAACGCTACGCAGGGCAAAAGCGGTTCTCGTCCTCCGTGCTTGCTTTTTCTCAGAAAGAGCCGTGGTGTGCGTTTTCGCCGGAAAACGCGTTTTCGGCCGAAAACGTGTACGTTTGCACTTCCCCGCCACAGGGAAGCTGCTAGCCGGGAATTCTCTGCCTGGTTCTACCCGCTGCCCGGAACGCTACGCAGGGCAAAAGCGGTTCTCGTCCTCCGTGCTTGCTTTTTCTCAGAAAGAGCCGTGGTGTGCGTTTTCGCCGGAAAACGCGTTTTCGGCCGAAAACGTGTACGTTTGCACTTCCCCGCCACAGGGAAGCTGCTAGCCGGGAATTCTCTGCCTGGTTCTACCCGCTGCCCGGAACGCTACGCAGGGCAAAAGCGGTTCTCGTCCTCCGTGCTTGCTTTTTCTCAGAAAGAGCCGTGGTGTGCGTTTTCGCCGGAAAACGCGTTTTCGGCCGAAAACGTGTACGTTTGCACTTCCCCGCCACAGGGAAGCTGCTAGCCGGGAATTCTCTGCCTGGTTCTACCCGCTGCCCGGAACGCTACGCAGGGCAAAAGCGGTTCTCGTCCTCCGTGCTTGCTTTTTCTCAGAAAGAGCCGTGGTGTGCGTTTTCGCCGGAAAACGCGTTTTCGGCCGAAAACGTGTACGTTTGCACTTCCCCGCCACAGGGAAGCTGCTAGCCGGGAATTCTCTGCCTGGTTCTACCCGCTGCCCGGAACGCTACGCAGGGCAAAAGCGGTTCTCGTCCTCCGTGCTTGCTTTTTCTCAGAAAGAGCCGTGGTGTGCGTTTTCGCCGGAAAACGCGTTTTCGGCCGAAAACGTGTACGTTTGCACTTCCCCGCCACAGGGAAGCTGCTAGCCGGGAATTCTCTGCCTGGTTCTACCCGCTGCCCGGAACGCTACGCAGGGCAAAAGCGGTTCTCGTCCTCCGTGCTTGCTTTTTCTCAGAAAGAGCCGTGGTGTGCGTTTTCGCCGGAAAACGCGTTTTCGGCCGAAAACGTGTACGTTTGCACTTCCCCGCCACAGGGAAGCTGCTAGCCGGGAATTCTCTGCCTGGTTCTACCCGCTGCCCGGAACGCTACGCAGGGCAAAAGCGGTTCTCGTCCTCCGTGCTTGCTTTTTCTCAGAAAGAGCCGTGGTGTGCGTTTTCGCCGGAAAACGCGTTTTCGGCCGAAAACGTGTACGTTTGCACTTCCCCGCCACAGGGAAGCTGCTAGCCGGGAATTCTCTGCCTGGTTCTACCCGCTGCCCGGAACGCTACGCAGGGCAAAAGCGGTTCTCGTCCTCCGTGCTTGCTTTTTCTCAGAAAGAGCCGTGGTGTGCGTTTTCGCCGGAAAACGCGTTTTCGGCCGAAAACGTGTACGTTTGCACTTCCCCGCCACAGGGAAGCTGCTAGCCGGGAATTCTCTGCCTGGTTCTACCCGCTGCCCGGAACGCTACGCAGGGCAAAAGCGGTTCTCGTCCTCCGTGCTTGCTTTTTCTCAGAAAGAGCCGTGGTGTGCGTTTTCGCCGGAAAACGCGTTTTCGGCCGAAAACGTGTACGTTTGCACTTCCCCGCCACAGGGAAGCTGCTAGCCGGGAATTCTCTGCCTGGTTCTACCCGCTGCCCGGAACGCTACGCAGGGCAAAAGCGGTTCTCGTCCTCCGTGCTTGCTTTTTCTCAGAAAGAGCCGTGGTGTGCGTTTTCGCCGGAAAACGCGTTTTCGGCCGAAAACGTGTACGTTTGCACTTCCCCGCCACAGGGAAGCTGCTAGCCGGGAATTCTCTGCCTGGTTCTACCCGCTGCCCGGAACGCTACGCAGGGCAAAAGCGGTTCTCGTCCTCCGTGCTTGCTTTTTCTCAGAAAGAGCCGTGGTGTGCGTTTTCGCCGGAAAACGCGTTTTCGGCCGAAAACGTGTACGTTTGCACTTCCCCGCCACAGGGAAGCTGCTAGCCGGGAATTCTCTGCCTGGTTCTACCCGCTGCCCGGAACGCTACGCAGGGCAAAAGCGGTTCTCGTCCTCCGTGCTTGCTTTTTCTCAGAAAGAGCCGTGGTGTGCGTTTTCGCCGGAAAACGCGTTTTCGGCCGAAAACGTGTACGTTTGCACTTCCCCGCCACAGGGAAGCTGCTAGCCGGGAATTCTCTGCCTGGTTCTACCCGCTGCCCGGAACGCTACGCAGGGCAAAAGCGGTTCTCGTCCTCCGTGCTTGCTTTTTCTCAGAAAGAGCCGTGGTGTGCGTTTTCGCCGGAAAACGCGTTTTCGGCCGAAAACGTGTACGTTTGCACTTCCCCGCCACAGGGAAGCTGCTAGCCGGGAATTCTCTGCCTGGTTCTACCCGCTGCCCGGAACGCTACGCAGGGCAAAAGCGGTTCTCGTCCTCCGTGCTTGCTTTTTCTCAGAAAGAGCCGTGGTGTGCGTTTTCGCCGGAAAACGCGTTTTCGGCCGAAAACGTGTACGTTTGCACTTCCCCGCCACAGGGAAGCTGCTAGCCGGGAATTCTCTGCCTGGTTCTACCCGCTGCCCGGAACGCTACGCAGGGCAAAAGCGGTTCTCGTCCTCCGTGCTTGCTTTTTCTCAGAAAGAGCCGTGGTGTGCGTTTTCGCCGGAAAACGCGTTTTCGGCCGAAAACGTGTACGTTTGCACTTCCCCGCCACAGGGAAGCTGCTAGCCGGGAATTCTCTGCCTGGTTCTACCCGCTGCCCGGAACGCTACGCAGGGCAAAAGCGGTTCTCGTCCTCCGTGCTTGCTTTTTCTCAGAAAGAGCCGTGGTGTGCGTTTTCGCCGGAAAACGCGTTTTCGGCCGAAAACGTGTACGTTTGCACTTCCCCGCCACAGGGAAGCTGCTAGCCGGGAATTCTCTGCCTGGTTCTACCCGCTGCCCGGAACGCTACGCAGGGCAAAAGCGGTTCTCGTCCTCCGTGCTTGCTTTTTCTCAGAAAGAGCCGTGGTGTGCGTTTTCGCCGGAAAACGCGTTTTCGGCCGAAAACGTGTACGTTTGCACTTCCCCGCCACAGGGAAGCTGCTAGCCGGGAATTCTCTGCCTGGTTCTACCCGCTGCCCGGAACGCTACGCAGGGCAAAAGCGGTTCTCGTCCTCCGTGCTTGCTTTTTCTCAGAAAGAGCCGTGGTGTGCGTTTTCGCCGGAAAACGCGTTTTCGGCCGAAAACGTGTACGTTTGCACTTCCCCGCCACAGGGAAGCTGCTAGCCGGGAATTCTCTGCCTGGTTCTACCCGCTGCCCGGAACGCTACGCAGGGCAAAAGCGGTTCTCGTCCTCCGTGCTTGCTTTTTCTCAGAAAGAGCCGTGGTGTGCGTTTTCGCCGGAAAACGCGTTTTCGGCCGAAAACGTGTACGTTTGCACTTCCCCGCCACAGGGAAGCTGCTAGCCGGGAATTCTCTGCCTGGTTCTACCCGCTGCCCGGAACGCTACGCAGGGCAAAAGCGGTTCTCGTCCTCCGTGCTTGCTTTTTCTCAGAAAGAGCCGTGGTGTGCGTTTTCGCCGGAAAACGCGTTTTCGGCCGAAAACGTGTACGTTTGCACTTCCCCGCCACAGGGAAGCTGCTAGCCGGGAATTCTCTGCCTGGTTCTACCCGCTGCCCGGAACGCTACGCAGGGCAAAAGCGGTTCTCGTCCTCCGTGCTTGCTTTTTCTCAGAAAGAGCCGTGGTGTGCGTTTTCGCCGGAAAACGCGTTTTCGGCCGAAAACGTGTACGTTTGCACTTCCCCGCCACAGGGAAGCTGCTAGCCGGGAATTCTCTGCCTGGTTCTACCCGCTGCCCGGAACGCTACGCAGGGCAAAAGCGGTTCTCGTCCTCCGTGCTTGCTTTTTCTCAGAAAGAGCCGTGGTGTGCGTTTTCGCCGGAAAACGCGTTTTCGGCCGAAAACGTGTACGTTTGCACTTCCCCGCCACAGGGAAGCTGCTAGCCGGGAATTCTCTGCCTGGTTCTACCCGCTGCCCGGAACGCTACGCAGGGCAAAAGCGGTTCTCGTCCTCCGTGCTTGCTTTTTCTCAGAAAGAGCCGTGGTGTGCGTTTTCGCCGGAAAACGCGTTTTCGGCCGAAAACGTGTACGTTTGCACTTCCCCGCCACAGGGAAGCTGCTAGCCGGGAATTCTCTGCCTGGTTCTACCCGCTGCCCGGAACGCTACGCAGGGCAAAAGCGGTTCTCGTCCTCCGTGCTTGCTTTTTCTCAGAAAGAGCCGTGGTGTGCGTTTTCGCCGGAAAACGCGTTTTCGGCCGAAAACGTGTACGTTTGCACTTCCCCGCCACAGGGAAGCTGCTAGCCGGGAATTCTCTGCCTGGTTCTACCCGCTGCCCGGAACGCTACGCAGGGCAAAAGCGGTTCTCGTCCTCCGTGCTTGCTTTTTCTCAGAAAGAGCCGTGGTGTGCGTTTTCGCCGGAAAACGCGTTTTCGGCCGAAAACGTGTACGTTTGCACTTCCCCGCCACAGGGAAGCTGCTAGCCGGGAATTCTCTGCCTGGTTCTACCCGCTGCCCGGAACGCTACGCAGGGCAAAAGCGGTTCTCGTCCTCCGTGCTTGCTTTTTCTCAGAAAGAGCCGTGGTGTGCGTTTTCGCCGGAAAACGCGTTTTCGGCCGAAAACGTGTACGTTTGCACTTCCCCGCCACAGGGAAGCTGCTAGCCGGGAATTCTCTGCCTGGTTCTACCCGCTGCCCGGAACGCTACGCAGGGCAAAAGCGGTTCTCGTCCTCCGTGCTTGCTTTTTCTCAGAAAGAGCCGTGGTGTGCGTTTTCGCCGGAAAACGCGTTTTCGGCCGAAAACGTGTACGTTTGCACTTCCCCGCCACAGGGAAGCTGCTAGCCGGGAATTCTCTGCCTGGTTCTACCCGCTGCCCGGAACGCTACGCAGGGCAAAAGCGGTTCTCGTCCTCCGTGCTTGCTTTTTCTCAGAAAGAGCCGTGGTGTGCGTTTTCGCCGGAAAACGCGTTTTCGGCCGAAAACGTGTACGTTTGCACTTCCCCGCCACAGGGAAGCTGCTAGCCGGGAATTCTCTGCCTGGTTCTACCCGCTGCCCGGAACGCTACGCAGGGCAAAAGCGGTTCTCGTCCTCCGTGCTTGCTTTTTCTCAGAAAGAGCCGTGGTGTGCGTTTTCGCCGGAAAACGCGTTTTCGGCCGAAAACGTGTACGTTTGCACTTCCCCGCCACAGGGAAGCTGCTAGCCGGGAATTCTCTGCCTGGTTCTACCCGCTGCCCGGAACGCTACGCAGGGCAAAAGCGGTTCTCGTCCTCCGTGCTTGCTTTTTCTCAGAAAGAGCCGTGGTGTGCGTTTTCGCCGGAAAACGCGTTTTCGGCCGAAAACGTGTACGTTTGCACTTCCCCGCCACAGGGAAGCTGCTAGCCGGGAATTCTCTGCCTGGTTCTACCCGCTGCCCGGAACGCTACGCAGGGCAAAAGCGGTTCTCGTCCTCCGTGCTTGCTTTTTCTCAGAAAGAGCCGTGGTGTGCGTTTTCGCCGGAAAACGCGTTTTCGGCCGAAAACGTGTACGTTTGCACTTCCCCGCCACAGGGAAGCTGCTAGCCGGGAATTCTCTGCCTGGTTCTACCCGCTGCCCGGAACGCTACGCAGGGCAAAAGCGGTTCTCGTCCTCCGTGCTTGCTTTTTCTCAGAAAGAGCCGTGGTGTGCGTTTTCGCCGGAAAACGCGTTTTCGGCCGAAAACGTGTACGTTTGCACTTCCCCGCCACAGGGAAGCTGCTAGCCGGGAATTCTCTGCCTGGTTCTACCCGCTGCCCGGAACGCTACGCAGGGCAAAAGCGGTTCTCGTCCTCCGTGCTTGCTTTTTCTCAGAAAGAGCCGTGGTGTGCGTTTTCGCCGGAAAACGCGTTTTCGGCCGAAAACGTGTACGTTTGCACTTCCCCGCCACAGGGAAGCTGCTAGCCGGGAATTCTCTGCCTGGTTCTACCCGCTGCCCGGAACGCTACGCAGGGCAAAAGCGGTTCTCGTCCTCCGTGCTTGCTTTTTCTCAGAAAGAGCCGTGGTGTGCGTTTTCGCCGGAAAACGCGTTTTCGGCCGAAAACGTGTACGTTTGCACTTCCCCGCCACAGGGAAGCTGCTAGCCGGGAATTCTCTGCCTGGTTCTACCCGCTGCCCGGAACGCTACGCAGGGCAAAAGCGGTTCTCGTCCTCCGTGCTTGCTTTTTCTCAGAAAGAGCCGTGGTGTGCGTTTTCGCCGGAAAACGCGTTTTCGGCCGAAAACGTGTACGTTTGCACTTCCCCGCCACAGGGAAGCTGCTAGCCGGGAATTCTCTGCCTGGTTCTACCCGCTGCCCGGAACGCTACGCAGGGCAAAAGCGGTTCTCGTCCTCCGTGCTTGCTTTTTCTCAGAAAGAGCCGTGGTGTGCGTTTTCGCCGGAAAACGCGTTTTCGGCCGAAAACGTGTACGTTTGCACTTCCCCGCCACAGGGAAGCTGCTAGCCGGGAATTCTCTGCCTGGTTCTACCCGCTGCCCGGAACGCTACGCAGGGCAAAAGCGGTTCTCGTCCTCCGTGCTTGCTTTTTCTCAGAAAGAGCCGTGGTGTGCGTTTTCGCCGGAAAACGCGTTTTCGGCCGAAAACGTGTACGTTTGCACTTCCCCGCCACAGGGAAGCTGCTAGCCGGGAATTCTCTGCCTGGTTCTACCCGCTGCCCGGAACGCTACGCAGGGCAAAAGCGGTTCTCGTCCTCCGTGCTTGCTTTTTCTCAGAAAGAGCCGTGGTGTGCGTTTTCGCCGGAAAACGCGTTTTCGGCCGAAAACGTGTACGTTTGCACTTCCCCGCCACAGGGAAGCTGCTAGCCGGGAATTCTCTGCCTGGTTCTACCCGCTGCCCGGAACGCTACGCAGGGCAAAAGCGGTTCTCGTCCTCCGTGCTTGCTTTTTCTCAGAAAGAGCCGTGGTGTGCGTTTTCGCCGGAAAACGCGTTTTCGGCCGAAAACGTGTACGTTTGCACTTCCCCGCCACAGGGAAGCTGCTAGCCGGGAATTCTCTGCCTGGTTCTACCCGCTGCCCGGAACGCTACGCAGGGCAAAAGCGGTTCTCGTCCTCCGTGCTTGCTTTTTCTCAGAAAGAGCCGTGGTGTGCGTTTTCGCCGGAAAACGCGTTTTCGGCCGAAAACGTGTACGTTTGCACTTCCCCGCCACAGGGAAGCTGCTAGCCGGGAATTCTCTGCCTGGTTCTACCCGCTGCCCGGAACGCTACGCAGGGCAAAAGCGGTTCTCGTCCTCCGTGCTTGCTTTTTCTCAGAAAGAGCCGTGGTGTGCGTTTTCGCCGGAAAACGCGTTTTCGGCCGAAAACGTGTACGTTTGCACTTCCCCGCCACAGGGAAGCTGCTAGCCGGGAATTCTCTGCCTGGTTCTACCCGCTGCCCGGAACGCTACGCAGGGCAAAAGCGGTTCTCGTCCTCCGTGCTTGCTTTTTCTCAGAAAGAGCCGTGGTGTGCGTTTTCGCCGGAAAACGCGTTTTCGGCCGAAAACGTGTACGTTTGCACTTCCCCGCCACAGGGAAGCTGCTAGCCGGGAATTCTCTGCCTGGTTCTACCCGCTGCCCGGAACGCTACGCAGGGCAAAAGCGGTTCTCGTCCTCCGTGCTTGCTTTTTCTCAGAAAGAGCCGTGGTGTGCGTTTTCGCCGGAAAACGCGTTTTCGGCCGAAAACGTGTACGTTTGCACTTCCCCGCCACAGGGAAGCTGCTAGCCGGGAATTCTCTGCCTGGTTCTACCCGCTGCCCGGAACGCTACGCAGGGCAAAAGCGGTTCTCGTCCTCCGTGCTTGCTTTTTCTCAGAAAGAGCCGTGGTGTGCGTTTTCGCCGGAAAACGCGTTTTCGGCCGAAAACGTGTACGTTTGCACTTCCCCGCCACAGGGAAGCTGCTAGCCGGGAATTCTCTGCCTGGTTCTACCCGCTGCCCGGAACGCTACGCAGGGCAAAAGCGGTTCTCGTCCTCCGTGCTTGCTTTTTCTCAGAAAGAGCCGTGGTGTGCGTTTTCGCCGGAAAACGCGTTTTCGGCCGAAAACGTGTACGTTTGCACTTCCCCGCCACAGGGAAGCTGCTAGCCGGGAATTCTCTGCCTGGTTCTACCCGCTGCCCGGAACGCTACGCAGGGCAAAAGCGGTTCTCGTCCTCCGTGCTTGCTTTTTCTCAGAAAGAGCCGTGGTGTGCGTTTTCGCCGGAAAACGCGTTTTCGGCCGAAAACGTGTACGTTTGCACTTCCCCGCCACAGGGAAGCTGCTAGCCGGGAATTCTCTGCCTGGTTCTACCCGCTGCCCGGAACGCTACGCAGGGCAAAAGCGGTTCTCGTCCTCCGTGCTTGCTTTTTCTCAGAAAGAGCCGTGGTGTGCGTTTTCGCCGGAAAACGCGTTTTCGGCCGAAAACGTGTACGTTTGCACTTCCCCGCCACAGGGAAGCTGCTAGCCGGGAATTCTCTGCCTGGTTCTACCCGCTGCCCGGAACGCTACGCAGGGCAAAAGCGGTTCTCGTCCTCCGTGCTTGCTTTTTCTCAGAAAGAGCCGTGGTGTGCGTTTTCGCCGGAAAACGCGTTTTCGGCCGAAAACGTGTACGTTTGCACTTCCCCGCCACAGGGAAGCTGCTAGCCGGGAATTCTCTGCCTGGTTCTACCCGCTGCCCGGAACGCTACGCAGGGCAAAAGCGGTTCTCGTCCTCCGTGCTTGCTTTTTCTCAGAAAGAGCCGTGGTGTGCGTTTTCGCCGGAAAACGCGTTTTCGGCCGAAAACGTGTACGTTTGCACTTCCCCGCCACAGGGAAGCTGCTAGCCGGGAATTCTCTGCCTGGTTCTACCCGCTGCCCGGAACGCTACGCAGGGCAAAAGCGGTTCTCGTCCTCCGTGCTTGCTTTTTCTCAGAAAGAGCCGTGGTGTGCGTTTTCGCCGGAAAACGCGTTTTCGGCCGAAAACGTGTACGTTTGCACTTCCCCGCCACAGGGAAGCTGCTAGCCGGGAATTCTCTGCCTGGTTCTACCCGCTGCCCGGAACGCTACGCAGGGCAAAAGCGGTTCTCGTCCTCCGTGCTTGCTTTTTCTCAGAAAGAGCCGTGGTGTGCGTTTTCGCCGGAAAACGCGTTTTCGGCCGAAAACGTGTACGTTTGCACTTCCCCGCCACAGGGAAGCTGCTAGCCGGGAATTCTCTGCCTGGTTCTACCCGCTGCCCGGAACGCTACGCAGGGCAAAAGCGGTTCTCGTCCTCCGTGCTTGCTTTTTCTCAGAAAGAGCCGTGGTGTGCGTTTTCGCCGGAAAACGCGTTTTCGGCCGAAAACGTGTACGTTTGCACTTCCCCGCCACAGGGAAGCTGCTAGCCGGGAATTCTCTGCCTGGTTCTACCCGCTGCCCGGAACGCTACGCAGGGCAAAAGCGGTTCTCGTCCTCCGTGCTTGCTTTTTCTCAGAAAGAGCCGTGGTGTGCGTTTTCGCCGGAAAACGCGTTTTCGGCCGAAAACGTGTACGTTTGCACTTCCCCGCCACAGGGAAGCTGCTAGCCGGGAATTCTCTGCCTGGTTCTACCCGCTGCCCGGAACGCTACGCAGGGCAAAAGCGGTTCTCGTCCTCCGTGCTTGCTTTTTCTCAGAAAGAGCCGTGGTGTGCGTTTTCGCCGGAAAACGCGTTTTCGGCCGAAAACGTGTACGTTTGCACTTCCCCGCCACAGGGAAGCTGCTAGCCGGGAATTCTCTGCCTGGTTCTACCCGCTGCCCGGAACGCTACGCAGGGCAAAAGCGGTTCTCGTCCTCCGTGCTTGCTTTTTCTCAGAAAGAGCCGTGGTGTGCGTTTTCGCCGGAAAACGCGTTTTCGGCCGAAAACGTGTACGTTTGCACTTCCCCGCCACAGGGAAGCTGCTAGCCGGGAATTCTCTGCCTGGTTCTACCCGCTGCCCGGAACGCTACGCAGGGCAAAAGCGGTTCTCGTCCTCCGTGCTTGCTTTTTCTCAGAAAGAGCCGTGGTGTGCGTTTTCGCCGGAAAACGCGTTTTCGGCCGAAAACGTGTACGTTTGCACTTCCCCGCCACAGGGAAGCTGCTAGCCGGGAATTCTCTGCCTGGTTCTACCCGCTGCCCGGAACGCTACGCAGGGCAAAAGCGGTTCTCGTCCTCCGTGCTTGCTTTTTCTCAGAAAGAGCCGTGGTGTGCGTTTTCGCCGGAAAACGCGTTTTCGGCCGAAAACGTGTACGTTTGCACTTCCCCGCCACAGGGAAGCTGCTAGCCGGGAATTCTCTGCCTGGTTCTACCCGCTGCCCGGAACGCTACGCAGGGCAAAAGCGGTTCTCGTCCTCCGTGCTTGCTTTTTCTCAGAAAGAGCCGTGGTGTGCGTTTTCGCCGGAAAACGCGTTTTCGGCCGAAAACGTGTACGTTTGCACTTCCCCGCCACAGGGAAGCTGCTAGCCGGGAATTCTCTGCCTGGTTCTACCCGCTGCCCGGAACGCTACGCAGGGCAAAAGCGGTTCTCGTCCTCCGTGCTTGCTTTTTCTCAGAAAGAGCCGTGGTGTGCGTTTTCGCCGGAAAACGCGTTTTCGGCCGAAAACGTGTACGTTTGCACTTCCCCGCCACAGGGAAGCTGCTAGCCGGGAATTCTCTGCCTGGTTCTACCCGCTGCCCGGAACGCTACGCAGGGCAAAAGCGGTTCTCGTCCTCCGTGCTTGCTTTTTCTCAGAAAGAGCCGTGGTGTGCGTTTTCGCCGGAAAACGCGTTTTCGGCCGAAAACGTGTACGTTTGCACTTCCCCGCCACAGGGAAGCTGCTAGCCGGGAATTCTCTGCCTGGTTCTACCCGCTGCCCGGAACGCTACGCAGGGCAAAAGCGGTTCTCGTCCTCCGTGCTTGCTTTTTCTCAGAAAGAGCCGTGGTGTGCGTTTTCGCCGGAAAACGCGTTTTCGGCCGAAAACGTGTACGTTTGCACTTCCCCGCCACAGGGAAGCTGCTAGCCGGGAATTCTCTGCCTGGTTCTACCCGCTGCCCGGAACGCTACGCAGGGCAAAAGCGGTTCTCGTCCTCCGTGCTTGCTTTTTCTCAGAAAGAGCCGTGGTGTGCGTTTTCGCCGGAAAACGCGTTTTCGGCCGAAAACGTGTACGTTTGCACTTCCCCGCCACAGGGAAGCTGCTAGCCGGGAATTCTCTGCCTGGTTCTACCCGCTGCCCGGAACGCTACGCAGGGCAAAAGCGGTTCTCGTCCTCCGTGCTTGCTTTTTCTCAGAAAGAGCCGTGGTGTGCGTTTTCGCCGGAAAACGCGTTTTCGGCCGAAAACGTGTACGTTTGCACTTCCCCGCCACAGGGAAGCTGCTAGCCGGGAATTCTCTGCCTGGTTCTACCCGCTGCCCGGAACGCTACGCAGGGCAAAAGCGGTTCTCGTCCTCCGTGCTTGCTTTTTCTCAGAAAGAGCCGTGGTGTGCGTTTTCGCCGGAAAACGCGTTTTCGGCCGAAAACGTGTACGTTTGCACTTCCCCGCCACAGGGAAGCTGCTAGCCGGGAATTCTCTGCCTGGTTCTACCCGCTGCCCGGAACGCTACGCAGGGCAAAAGCGGTTCTCGTCCTCCGTGCTTGCTTTTTCTCAGAAAGAGCCGTGGTGTGCGTTTTCGCCGGAAAACGCGTTTTCGGCCGAAAACGTGTACGTTTGCACTTCCCCGCCACAGGGAAGCTGCTAGCCGGGAATTCTCTGCCTGGTTCTACCCGCTGCCCGGAACGCTACGCAGGGCAAAAGCGGTTCTCGTCCTCCGTGCTTGCTTTTTCTCAGAAAGAGCCGTGGTGTGCGTTTTCGCCGGAAAACGCGTTTTCGGCCGAAAACGTGTACGTTTGCACTTCCCCGCCACAGGGAAGCTGCTAGCCGGGAATTCTCTGCCTGGTTCTACCCGCTGCCCGGAACGCTACGCAGGGCAAAAGCGGTTCTCGTCCTCCGTGCTTGCTTTTTCTCAGAAAGAGCCGTGGTGTGCGTTTTCGCCGGAAAACGCGTTTTCGGCCGAAAACGTGTACGTTTGCACTTCCCCGCCACAGGGAAGCTGCTAGCCGGGAATTCTCTGCCTGGTTCTACCCGCTGCCCGGAACGCTACGCAGGGCAAAAGCGGTTCTCGTCCTCCGTGCTTGCTTTTTCTCAGAAAGAGCCGTGGTGTGCGTTTTCGCCGGAAAACGCGTTTTCGGCCGAAAACGTGTACGTTTGCACTTCCCCGCCACAGGGAAGCTGCTAGCCGGGAATTCTCTGCCTGGTTCTACCCGCTGCCCGGAACGCTACGCAGTGCAAAAGCGGTTCTCGTCCTCCGTGCTTGCTTTTTCTCAGAAAGAGCCGTGGTGTGCGTTTTCGCCGGAAAACGCGTTTTCGGCCGAAAACGTGTACGTTTGCACTTCCCCGCCACAGGGAAGCTGCTAGCCGGGAATTCTCTGCCTGGTTCTACCCGCTGCCCGGAACGCTACGCAGGGCAAAAGCGGTTCTCGTCCTCCGTGCTTGCTTTTTCTCAGAAAGAGCCGTGGTGTGCGTTTTCGCCGGAAAACGCGTTTTCGGCCGAAAACGTGTACGTTTGCACTTCCCCGCCACAGGGAAGCTGCTAGCCGGGAATTCTCTGCCTGGTTCTACCCGCTGCCCGGAACGCTACGCAGGGCAAAAGCGGTTCTCGTCCTCCGTGCTTGCTTTTTCTCAGAAAGAGCCGTGGTGTGCGTTTTCGCCGGAAAACGCGTTTTCGGCCGAAAACGTGTACGTTTGCACTTCCCCGCCACAGGGAAGCTGCTAGCCGGGAATTCTCTGCCTGGTTCTACCCGCTGCCCGGAACGCTACGCAGGGCAAAAGCGGTTCTCGTCCTCCGTGCTTGCTTTTTCTCAGAAAGAGCCGTGGTGTGCGTTTTCGCCGGAAAACGCGTTTTCGGCCGAAAACGTGTACGTTTGCACTTCCCCGCCACAGGGAAGCTGCTAGCCGGGAATTCTCTGCCTGGTTCTACCCGCTGCCCGGAACGCTACGCAGGGCAAAAGCGGTTCTCGTCCTCCGTGCTTGCTTTTTCTCAGAAAGAGCCGTGGTGTGCGTTTTCGCCGGAAAACGCGTTTTCGGCCGAAAACGTGTACGTTTGCACTTCCCCGCCACAGGGAAGCTGCTAGCCGGGAATTCTCTGCCTGGTTCTACCCGCTGCCCGGAACGCTACGCAGGGCAAAAGCGGTTCTCGTCCTCCGTGCTTGCTTTTTCTCAGAAAGAGCCGTGGTGTGCGTTTTCGCCGGAAAACGCGTTTTCGGCCGAAAACGTGTACGTTTGCACTTCCCCGCCACAGGGAAGCTGCTAGCCGGGAATTCTCTGCCTGGTTCTACCCGCTGCCCGGAACGCTACGCAGGGCAAAAGCGGTTCTCGTCCTCCGTGCTTGCTTTTTCTCAGAAAGAGCCGTGGTGTGCGTTTTCGCCGGAAAACGCGTTTTCGGCCGAAAACGTGTACGTTTGCACTTCCCCGCCACAGGGAAGCTGCTAGCCGGGAATTCTCTGCCTGGTTCTACCCGCTGCCCGGAACGCTACGCAGGGCAAAAGCGGTTCTCGTCCTCCGTGCTTGCTTTTTCTCAGAAAGAGCCGTGGTGTGCGTTTTCGCCGGAAAACGCGTTTTCGGCCGAAAACGTGTACGTTTGCACTTCCCCGCCACAGGGAAGCTGCTAGCCGGGAATTCTCTGCCTGGTTCTACCCGCTGCCCGGAACGCTACGCAGGGCAAAAGCGGTTCTCGTCCTCCGTGCTTGCTTTTTCTCAGAAAGAGCCGTGGTGTGCGTTTTCGCCGGAAAACGCGTTTTCGGCCGAAAACGTGTACGTTTGCACTTCCCCGCCACAGGGAAGCTGCTAGCCGGGAATTCTCTGCCTGGTTCTACCCGCTGCCCGGAACGCTACGCAGGGCAAAAGCGGTTCTCGTCCTCCGTGCTTGCTTTTTCTCAGAAAGAGCCGTGGTGTGCGTTTTCGCCGGAAAACGCGTTTTCGGCCGAAAACGTGTACGTTTGCACTTCCCCGCCACAGGGAAGCTGCTAGCCGGGAATTCTCTGCCTGGTTCTACCCGCTGCCCGGAACGCTACGCAGGGCAAAAGCGGTTCTCGTCCTCCGTGCTTGCTTTTTCTCAGAAAGAGCCGTGGTGTGCGTTTTCGCCGGAAAACGCGTTTTCGGCCGAAAACGTGTACGTTTGCACTTCCCCGCCACAGGGAAGCTGCTAGCCGGGAATTCTCTGCCTGGTTCTACCCGCTGCCCGGAACGCTACGCAGGGCAAAAGCGGTTCTCGTCCTCCGTGCTTGCTTTTTCTCAGAAAGAGCCGTGGTGTGCGTTTTCGCCGGAAAACGCGTTTTCGGCCGAAAACGTGTACGTTTGCACTTCCCCGCCACAGGGAAGCTGCTAGCCGGGAATTCTCTGCCTGGTTCTACCCGCTGCCCGGAACGCTACGCAGGGCAAAAGCGGTTCTCGTCCTCCGTGCTTGCTTTTTCTCAGAAAGAGCCGTGGTGTGCGTTTTCGCCGGAAAACGCGTTTTCGGCCGAAAACGTGTACGTTTGCACTTCCCCGCCACAGGGAAGCTGCTAGCCGGGAATTCTCTGCCTGGTTCTACCCGCTGCCCGGAACGCTACGCAGGGCAAAAGCGGTTCTCGTCCTCCGTGCTTGCTTTTTCTCAGAAAGAGCCGTGGTGTGCGTTTTCGCCGGAAAACGCGTTTTCGGCCGAAAACGTGTACGTTTGCACTTCCCCGCCACAGGGAAGCTGCTAGCCGGGAATTCTCTGCCTGGTTCTACCCGCTGCCCGGAACGCTACGCAGGGCAAAAGCGGTTCTCGTCCTCCGTGCTTGCTTTTTCTCAGAAAGAGCCGTGGTGTGCGTTTTCGCCGGAAAACGCGTTTTCGGCCGAAAACGTGTACGTTTGCACTTCCCCGCCACAGGGAAGCTGCTAGCCGGGAATTCTCTGCCTGGTTCTACCCGCTGCCCGGAACGCTACGCAGGGCAAAAGCGGTTCTCGTCCTCCGTGCTTGCTTTTTCTCAGAAAGAGCCGTGGTGTGCGTTTTCGCCGGAAAACGCGTTTTCGGCCGAAAACGTGTACGTTTGCACTTCCCCGCCACAGGGAAGCTGCTAGCCGGGAATTCTCTGCCTGGTTCTACCCGCTGCCCGGAACGCTACGCAGGGCAAAAGCGGTTCTCGTCCTCCGTGCTTGCTTTTTCTCAGAAAGAGCCGTGGTGTGCGTTTTCGCCGGAAAACGCGTTTTCGGCCGAAAACGTGTACGTTTGCACTTCCCCGCCACAGGGAAGCTGCTAGCCGGGAATTCTCTGCCTGGTTCTACCCGCTGCCCGGAACGCTACGCAGGGCAAAAGCGGTTCTCGTCCTCCGTGCTTGCTTTTTCTCAGAAAGAGCCGTGGTGTGCGTTTTCGCCGGAAAACGCGTTTTCGGCCGAAAACGTGTACGTTTGCACTTCCCCGCCACAGGGAAGCTGCTAGCCGGGAATTCTCTGCCTGGTTCTACCCGCTGCCCGGAACGCTACGCAGGGCAAAAGCGGTTCTCGTCCTCCGTGCTTGCTTTTTCTCAGAAAGAGCCGTGGTGTGCGTTTTCGCCGGAAAACGCGTTTTCGGCCGAAAACGTGTACGTTTGCACTTCCCCGCCACAGGGAAGCTGCTAGCCGGGAATTCTCTGCCTGGTTCTACCCGCTGCCCGGAACGCTACGCAGGGCAAAAGCGGTTCTCGTCCTCCGTGCTTGCTTTTTCTCAGAAAGAGCCGTGGTGTGCGTTTTCGCCGGAAAACGCGTTTTCGGCCGAAAACGTGTACGTTTGCACTTCCCCGCCACAGGGAAGCTGCTAGCCGGGAATTCTCTGCCTGGTTCTACCCGCTGCCCGGAACGCTACGCAGGGCAAAAGCGGTTCTCGTCCTCCGTGCTTGCTTTTTCTCAGAAAGAGCCGTGGTGTGCGTTTTCGCCGGAAAACGCGTTTTCGGCCGAAAACGTGTACGTTTGCACTTCCCCGCCACAGGGAAGCTGCTAGCCGGGAATTCTCTGCCTGGTTCTACCCGCTGCCCGGAACGCTACGCAGGGCAAAAGCGGTTCTCGTCCTCCGTGCTTGCTTTTTCTCAGAAAGAGCCGTGGTGTGCGTTTTCGCCGGAAAACGCGTTTTCGGCCGAAAACGTGTACGTTTGCACTTCCCCGCCACAGGGAAGCTGCTAGCCGGGAATTCTCTGCCTGGTTCTACCCGCTGCCCGGAACGCTACGCAGGGCAAAAGCGGTTCTCGTCCTCCGTGCTTGCTTTTTCTCAGAAAGAGCCGTGGTGTGCGTTTTCGCCGGAAAACGCGTTTTCGGCCGAAAACGTGTACGTTTGCACTTCCCCGCCACAGGGAAGCTGCTAGCCGGGAATTCTCTGCCTGGTTCTACCCGCTGCCCGGAACGCTACGCAGGGCAAAAGCGGTTCTCGTCCTCCGTGCTTGCTTTTTCTCAGAAAGAGCCGTGGTGTGCGTTTTCGCCGGAAAACGCGTTTTCGGCCGAAAACGTGTACGTTTGCACTTCCCCGCCACAGGGAAGCTGCTAGCCGGGAATTCTCTGCCTGGTTCTACCCGCTGCCCGGAACGCTACGCAGGGCAAAAGCGGTTCTCGTCCTCCGTGCTTGCTTTTTCTCAGAAAGAGCCGTGGTGTGCGTTTTCGCCGGAAAACGCGTTTTCGGCCGAAAACGTGTACGTTTGCACTTCCCCGCCACAGGGAAGCTGCTAGCCGGGAATTCTCTGCCTGGTTCTACCCGCTGCCCGGAACGCTACGCAGGGCAAAAGCGGTTCTCGTCCTCCGTGCTTGCTTTTTCTCAGAAAGAGCCGTGGTGTGCGTTTTCGCCGGAAAACGCGTTTTCGGCCGAAAACGTGTACGTTTGCACTTCCCCGCCACAGGGAAGCTGCTAGCCGGGAATTCTCTGCCTGGTTCTACCCGCTGCCCGGAACGCTACGCAGGGCAAAAGCGGTTCTCGTCCTCCGTGCTTGCTTTTTCTCAGAAAGAGCCGTGGTGTGCGTTTTCGCCGGAAAACGCGTTTTCGGCCGAAAACGTGTACGTTTGCACTTCCCCGCCACAGGGAAGCTGCTAGCCGGGAATTCTCTGCCTGGTTCTACCCGCTGCCCGGAACGCTACGCAGGGCAAAAGCGGTTCTCGTCCTCCGTGCTTGCTTTTTCTCAGAAAGAGCCGTGGTGTGCGTTTTCGCCGGAAAACGCGTTTTCGGCCGAAAACGTGTACGTTTGCACTTCCCCGCCACAGGGAAGCTGCTAGCCGGGAATTCTCTGCCTGGTTCTACCCGCTGCCCGGAACGCTACGCAGGGCAAAAGCGGTTCTCGTCCTCCGTGCTTGCTTTTTCTCAGAAAGAGCCGTGGTGTGCGTTTTCGCCGGAAAACGCGTTTTCGGCCGAAAACGTGTACGTTTGCACTTCCCCGCCACAGGGAAGCTGCTAGCCGGGAATTCTCTGCCTGGTTCTACCCGCTGCCCGGAACGCTACGCAGGGCAAAAGCGGTTCTCGTCCTCCGTGCTTGCTTTTTCTCAGAAAGAGCCGTGGTGTGCGTTTTCGCCGGAAAACGCGTTTTCGGCCGAAAACGTGTACGTTTGCACTTCCCCGCCACAGGGAAGCTGCTAGCCGGGAATTCTCTGCCTGGTTCTACCCGCTGCCCGGAACGCTACGCAGGGCAAAAGCGGTTCTCGTCCTCCGTGCTTGCTTTTTCTCAGAAAGAGCCGTGGTGTGCGTTTTCGCCGGAAAACGCGTTTTCGGCCGAAAACGTGTACGTTTGCACTTCCCCGCCACAGGGAAGCTGCTAGCCGGGAATTCTCTGCCTGGTTCTACCCGCTGCCCGGAACGCTACGCAGGGCAAAAGCGGTTCTCGTCCTCCGTGCTTGCTTTTTCTCAGAAAGAGCCGTGGTGTGCGTTTTCGCCGGAAAACGCGTTTTCGGCCGAAAACGTGTACGTTTGCACTTCCCCGCCACAGGGAAGCTGCTAGCCGGGAATTCTCTGCCTGGTTCTACCCGCTGCCCGGAACGCTACGCAGGGCAAAAGCGGTTCTCGTCCTCCGTGCTTGCTTTTTCTCAGAAAGAGCCGTGGTGTGCGTTTTCGCCGGAAAACGCGTTTTCGGCCGAAAACGTGTACGTTTGCACTTCCCCGCCACAGGGAAGCTGCTAGCCGGGAATTCTCTGCCTGGTTCTACCCGCTGCCCGGAACGCTACGCAGGGCAAAAGCGGTTCTCGTCCTCCGTGCTTGCTTTTTCTCAGAAAGAGCCGTGGTGTGCGTTTTCGCCGGAAAACGCGTTTTCGGCCGAAAACGTGTACGTTTGCACTTCCCCGCCACAGGGAAGCTGCTAGCCGGGAATTCTCTGCCTGGTTCTACCCGCTGCCCGGAACGCTACGCAGGGCAAAAGCGGTTCTCGTCCTCCGTGCTTGCTTTTTCTCAGAAAGAGCCGTGGTGTGCGTTTTCGCCGGAAAACGCGTTTTCGGCCGAAAACGTGTACGTTTGCACTTCCCCGCCACAGGGAAGCTGCTAGCCGGGAATTCTCTGCCTGGTTCTACCCGCTGCCCGGAACGCTACGCAGGGCAAAAGCGGTTCTCGTCCTCCGTGCTTGCTTTTTCTCAGAAAGAGCCGTGGTGTGCGTTTTCGCCGGAAAACGCGTTTTCGGCCGAAAACGTGTACGTTTGCACTTCCCCGCCACAGGGAAGCTGCTAGCCGGGAATTCTCTGCCTGGTTCTACCCGCTGCCCGGAACGCTACGCAGGGCAAAAGCGGTTCTCGTCCTCCGTGCTTGCTTTTTCTCAGAAAGAGCCGTGGTGTGCGTTTTCGCCGGAAAACGCGTTTTCGGCCGAAAACGTGTACGTTTGCACTTCCCCGCCACAGGGAAGCTGCTAGCCGGGAATTCTCTGCCTGGTTCTACCCGCTGCCCGGAACGCTACGCAGGGCAAAAGCGGTTCTCGTCCTCCGTGCTTGCTTTTTCTCAGAAAGAGCCGTGGTGTGCGTTTTCGCCGGAAAACGCGTTTTCGGCCGAAAACGTGTACGTTTGCACTTCCCCGCCACAGGGAAGCTGCTAGCCGGGAATTCTCTGCCTGGTTCTACCCGCTGCCCGGAACGCTACGCAGGGCAAAAGCGGTTCTCGTCCTCCGTGCTTGCTTTTTCTCAGAAAGAGCCGTGGTGTGCGTTTTCGCCGGAAAACGCGTTTTCGGCCGAAAACGTGTACGTTTGCACTTCCCCGCCACAGGGAAGCTGCTAGCCGGGAATTCTCTGCCTGGTTCTACCCGCTGCCCGGAACGCTACGCAGGGCAAAAGCGGTTCTCGTCCTCCGTGCTTGCTTTTTCTCAGAAAGAGCCGTGGTGTGCGTTTTCGCCGGAAAACGCGTTTTCGGCCGAAAACGTGTACGTTTGCACTTCCCCGCCACAGGGAAGCTGCTAGCCGGGAATTCTCTGCCTGGTTCTACCCGCTGCCCGGAACGCTACGCAGGGCAAAAGCGGTTCTCGTCCTCCGTGCTTGCTTTTTCTCAGAAAGAGCCGTGGTGTGCGTTTTCGCCGGAAAACGCGTTTTCGGCCGAAAACGTGTACGTTTGCACTTCCCCGCCACAGGGAAGCTGCTAGCCGGGAATTCTCTGCCTGGTTCTACCCGCTGCCCGGAACGCTACGCAGGGCAAAAGCGGTTCTCGTCCTCCGTGCTTGCTTTTTCTCAGAAAGAGCCGTGGTGTGCGTTTTCGCCGGAAAACGCGTTTTCGGCCGAAAACGTGTACGTTTGCACTTCCCCGCCACAGGGAAGCTGCTAGCCGGGAATTCTCTGCCTGGTTCTACCCGCTGCCCGGAACGCTACGCAGGGCAAAAGCGGTTCTCGTCCTCCGTGCTTGCTTTTTCTCAGAAAGAGCCGTGGTGTGCGTTTTCGCCGGAAAACGCGTTTTCGGCCGAAAACGTGTACGTTTGCACTTCCCCGCCACAGGGAAGCTGCTAGCCGGGAATTCTCTGCCTGGTTCTACCCGCTGCCCGGAACGCTACGCAGGGCAAAAGCGGTTCTCGTCCTCCGTGCTTGCTTTTTCTCAGAAAGAGCCGTGGTGTGCGTTTTCGCCGGAAAACGCGTTTTCGGCCGAAAACGTGTACGTTTGCACTTCCCCGCCACAGGGAAGCTGCTAGCCGGGAATTCTCTGCCTGGTTCTACCCGCTGCCCGGAACGCTACGCAGGGCAAAAGCGGTTCTCGTCCTCCGTGCTTGCTTTTTCTCAGAAAGAGCCGTGGTGTGCGTTTTCGCCGGAAAACGCGTTTTCGGCCGAAAACGTGTACGTTTGCACTTCCCCGCCACAGGGAAGCTGCTAGCCGGGAATTCTCTGCCTGGTTCTACCCGCTGCCCGGAACGCTACGCAGGGCAAAAGCGGTTCTCGTCCTCCGTGCTTGCTTTTTCTCAGAAAGAGCCGTGGTGTGCGTTTTCGCCGGAAGGAAGCTGCTAGCCGGGAATTCTCTGCCTGGTTCTACCCGCTGCCCGGAACGCTACGCAGGGCAAAAGCGGTTCTCGTCCTCCGTGCTTGCTTTTTCTCAGAAAGAGCCGTGGTGTGCGTTTTCGCCGGAAAACGCGTTTTCGGCCGAAAACGTGTACGTTTGCACTTCCCCGCCACAGGGAAGCTGCTAGCCGGGAATTCTCTGCCTGGTTCTACCCGCTGCCCGGAACGCTACGCAGGGCAAAAGCGGTTCTCGTCCTCCGTGCTTGCTTTTTCTCAGAAAGAGCCGTGGTGTGCGTTTTCGCCGGAAAACGCGTTTTCGGCCGAAAACGTGTACGTTTGCACTTCCCCGCCACAGGGAAGCTGCTAGCCGGGAATTCTCTGCCTGGTTCTACCCGCTGCCCGGAACGCTACGCAGGGCAAAAGCGGTTCTCGTCCTCCGTGCTTGCTTTTTCTCAGAAAGAGCCGTGGTGTGCGTTTTCGCCGGAAAACGCGTTTTCGGCCGAAAACGTGTACGTTTGCACTTCCCCGCCACAGGGAAGCTGCTAGCCGGGAATTCTCTGCCTGGTTCTACCCGCTGCCCGGAACGCTACGCAGGGCAAAAGCGGTTCTCGTCCTCCGTGCTTGCTTTTTCTCAGAAAGAGCCGTGGTGTGCGTTTTCGCCGGAAAACGCGTTTTCGGCCGAAAACGTGTACGTTTGCACTTCCCCGCCACAGGGAAGCTGCTAGCCGGGAATTCTCTGCCTGGTTCTACCCGCTGCCCGGAACGCTACGCAGGGCAAAAGCGGTTCTCGTCCTCCGTGCTTGCTTTTTCTCAGAAAGAGCCGTGGTGTGCGTTTTCGCCGGAAAACGCGTTTTCGGCCGAAAACGTGTACGTTTGCACTTCCCCGCCACAGGGAAGCTGCTAGCCGGGAATTCTCTGCCTGGTTCTACCCGCTGCCCGGAACGCTACGCAGGGCAAAAGCGGTTCTCGTCCTCCGTGCTTGCTTTTTCTCAGAAAGAGCCGTGGTGTGCGTTTTCGCCGGAAAACGCGTTTTCGGCCGAAAACGTGTACGTTTGCACTTCCCCGCCACAGGGAAGCTGCTAGCCGGGAATTCTCTGCCTGGTTCTACCCGCTGCCCGGAACGCTACGCAGGGCAAAAGCGGTTCTCGTCCTCCGTGCTTGCTTTTTCTCAGAAAGAGCCGTGGTGTGCGTTTTCGCCGGAAAACGCGTTTTCGGCCGAAAACGTG
Source organism: Athene noctua (assembly GCF_965140245.1). NCBI lineage: Eukaryota > Metazoa > Chordata > Aves > Strigiformes > Strigidae > Athene > Athene noctua. Next base: position 89,924 of record NW_027437812.1, read on the forward strand.
TACGTTTGCACTTCCCCGCCACAGGGAAGCTGCTAGCCGGGAATTCTCTGCCTGGTTCTACCCGCTGCCCGGAACGCTACGCAGGGCAAAAGCGGTTCTCGTCCTCCGTGCTTGCTTTTTCTCAGAAAGAGCCGTGGTGTGCGTTTTCGCCGGAAAACGCGTTTTCGGCCGAAAACGTGTACGTTTGCACTTCCCCGCCACAGGGAAGCTGCTAGCCGGGAATTCTCTGCCTGGTTCTACCCGCTGCCCGGAACGCTACGCAGGGCAAAAGCGGTTCTCGTCCTCCGTGCTTGCTTTTTCTCAGAAAGAGCCGTGGTGTGCGTTTTCGCCGGAAAACGCGTTTTCGGCCGAAAACGTGTACGTTTGCACTTCCCCGCCACAGGGAAGCTGCTAGCCGGGAATTCTCTGCCTGGTTCTACCCGCTGCCCGGAACGCTACGCAGGGCAAAAGCGGTTCTCGTCCTCCGTGCTTGCTTTTTCTCAGAAAGAGCCGTGGTGTGCGTTTTCGCCGGAAAACGCGTTTTCGGCCGAAAACGTGTACGTTTGCACTTCCCCGCCACAGGGAAGCTGCTAGCCGGGAATTCTCTGCCTGGTTCTACCCGCTGCCCGGAACGCTACGCAGGGCAAAAGCGGTTCTCGTCCTCCGTGCTTGCTTTTTCTCAGAAAGAGCCGTGGTGTGCGTTTTCGCCGGAAAACGCGTTTTCGGCCGAAAACGTGTACGTTTGCACTTCCCCGCCACAGGGAAGCTGCTAGCCGGGAATTCTCTGCCTGGTTCTACCCGCTGCCCGGAACGCTACGCAGGGCAAAAGCGGTTCTCGTCCTCCGTGCTTGCTTTTTCTCAGAAAGAGCCGTGGTGTGCGTTTTCGCCGGAAAACGCGTTTTCGGCCGAAAACGTGTACGTTTGCACTTCCCCGCCACAGGGAAGCTGCTAGCCGGGAATTCTCTGCCTGGTTCTACCCGCTGCCCGGAACGCTACGCAGGGCAAAAGCGGTTCTCGTCCTCCGTGCTTGCTTTTTCTCAGAAAGAGCCGTGGTGTGCGTTTTCGCCGGAAAACGCGTTTTCGGCCGAAAACGTGTACGTTTGCACTTCCCCGCCACAGGGAAGCTGCTAGCCGGGAATTCTCTGCCTGGTTCTACCCGCTGCCCGGAACGCTACGCAGGGCAAAAGCGGTTCTCGTCCTCCGTGCTTGCTTTTTCTCAGAAAGAGCCGTGGTGTGCGTTTTCGCCGGAAAACGCGTTTTCGGCCGAAAACGTGTACGTTTGCACTTCCCCGCCACAGGGAAGCTGCTAGCCGGGAATTCTCTGCCTGGTTCTACCCGCTGCCCGGAACGCTACGCAGGGCAAAAGCGGTTCTCGTCCTCCGTGCTTGCTTTTTCTCAGAAAGAGCCGTGGTGTGCGTTTTCGCCGGAAAACGCGTTTTCGGCCGAAAACGTGTACGTTTGCACTTCCCCGCCACAGGGAAGCTGCTAGCCGGGAATTCTCTGCCTGGTTCTACCCGCTGCCCGGAACGCTACGCAGGGCAAAAGCGGTTCTCGTCCTCCGTGCTTGCTTTTTCTCAGAAAGAGCCGTGGTGTGCGTTTTCGCCGGAAAACGCGTTTTCGGCCGAAAACGTGTACGTTTGCACTTCCCCGCCACAGGGAAGCTGCTAGCCGGGAATTCTCTGCCTGGTTCTACCCGCTGCCCGGAACGCTACGCAGGGCAAAAGCGGTTCTCGTCCTCCGTGCTTGCTTTTTCTCAGAAAGAGCCGTGGTGTGCGTTTTCGCCGGAAAACGCGTTTTCGGCCGAAAACGTGTACGTTTGCACTTCCCCGCCACAGGGAAGCTGCTAGCCGGGAATTCTCTGCCTGGTTCTACCCGCTGCCCGGAACGCTACGCAGGGCAAAAGCGGTTCTCGTCCTCCGTGCTTGCTTTTTCTCAGAAAGAGCCGTGGTGTGCGTTTTCGCCGGAAAACGCGTTTTCGGCCGAAAACGTGTACGTTTGCACTTCCCCGCCACAGGGAAGCTGCTAGCCGGGAATTCTCTGCCTGGTTCTACCCGCTGCCCGGAACGCTACGCAGGGCAAAAGCGGTTCTCGTCCTCCGTGCTTGCTTTTTCTCAGAAAGAGCCGTGGTGTGCGTTTTCGCCGGAAAACGCGTTTTCGGCCGAAAACGTGTACGTTTGCACTTCCCCGCCACAGGGAAGCTGCTAGCCGGGAATTCTCTGCCTGGTTCTACCCGCTGCCCGGAACGCTACGCAGGGCAAAAGCGGTTCTCGTCCTCCGTGCTTGCTTTTTCTCAGAAAGAGCCGTGGTGTGCGTTTTCGCCGGAAAACGCGTTTTCGGCCGAAAACGTGTACGTTTGCACTTCCCCGCCACAGGGAAGCTGCTAGCCGGGAATTCTCTGCCTGGTTCTACCCGCTGCCCGGAACGCTACGCAGGGCAAAAGCGGTTCTCGTCCTCCGTGCTTGCTTTTTCTCAGAAAGAGCCGTGGTGTGCGTTTTCGCCGGAAAACGCGTTTTCGGCCGAAAACGTGTACGTTTGCACTTCCCCGCCACAGGGAAGCTGCTAGCCGGGAATTCTCTGCCTGGTTCTACCCGCTGCCCGGAACGCTACGCAGGGCAAAAGCGGTTCTCGTCCTCCGTGCTTGCTTTTTCTCAGAAAGAGCCGTGGTGTGCGTTTTCGCCGGAAAACGCGTTTTCGGCCGAAAACGTGTACGTTTGCACTTCCCCGCCACAGGGAAGCTGCTAGCCGGGAATTCTCTGCCTGGTTCTACCCGCTGCCCGGAACGCTACGCAGGGCAAAAGCGGTTCTCGTCCTCCGTGCTTGCTTTTTCTCAGAAAGAGCCGTGGTGTGCGTTTTCGCCGGAAAACGCGTTTTCGGCCGAAAACGTGTACGTTTGCACTTCCCCGCCACAGGGAAGCTGCTAGCCGGGAATTCTCTGCCTGGTTCTACCCGCTGCCCGGAACGCTACGCAGGGCAAAAGCGGTTCTCGTCCTCCGTGCTTGCTTTTTCTCAGAAAGAGCCGTGGTGTGCGTTTTCGCCGGAAAACGCGTTTTCGGCCGAAAACGTGTACGTTTGCACTTCCCCGCCACAGGGAAGCTGCTAGCCGGGAATTCTCTGCCTGGTTCTACCCGCTGCCCGGAACGCTACGCAGGGCAAAAGCGGTTCTCGTCCTCCGTGCTTGCTTTTTCTCAGAAAGAGCCGTGGTGTGCGTTTTCGCCGGAAAACGCGTTTTCGGCCGAAAACGTGTACGTTTGCACTTCCCCGCCACAGGGAAGCTGCTAGCCGGGAATTCTCTGCCTGGTTCTACCCGCTGCCCGGAACGCTACGCAGGGCAAAAGCGGTTCTCGTCCTCCGTGCTTGCTTTTTCTCAGAAAGAGCCGTGGTGTGCGTTTTCGCCGGAAAACGCGTTTTCGGCCGAAAACGTGTACGTTTGCACTTCCCCGCCACAGGGAAGCTGCTAGCCGGGAATTCTCTGCCTGGTTCTACCCGCTGCCCGGAACGCTACGCAGGGCAAAAGCGGTTCTCGTCCTCCGTGCTTGCTTTTTCTCAGAAAGAGCCGTGGTGTGCGTTTTCGCCGGAAAACGCGTTTTCGGCCGAAAACGTGTACGTTTGCACTTCCCCGCCACAGGGAAGCTGCTAGCCGGGAATTCTCTGCCTGGTTCTACCCGCTGCCCGGAACGCTACGCAGGGCAAAAGCGGTTCTCGTCCTCCGTGCTTGCTTTTTCTCAGAAAGAGCCGTGGTGTGCGTTTTCGCCGGAAAACGCGTTTTCGGCCGAAAACGTGTACGTTTGCACTTCCCCGCCACAGGGAAGCTGCTAGCCGGGAATTCTCTGCCTGGTTCTACCCGCTGCCCGGAACGCTACGCAGGGCAAAAGCGGTTCTCGTCCTCCGTGCTTGCTTTTTCTCAGAAAGAGCCGTGGTGTGCGTTTTCGCCGGAAAACGCGTTTTCGGCCGAAAACGTGTACGTTTGCACTTCCCCGCCACAGGGAAGCTGCTAGCCGGGAATTCTCTGCCTGGTTCTACCCGCTGCCCGGAACGCTACGCAGGGCAAAAGCGGTTCTCGTCCTCCGTGCTTGCTTTTTCTCAGAAAGAGCCGTGGTGTGCGTTTTCGCCGGAAAACGCGTTTTCGGCCGAAAACGTGTACGTTTGCACTTCCCCGCCACAGGGAAGCTGCTAGCCGGGAATTCTCTGCCTGGTTCTACCCGCTGCCCGGAACGCTACGCAGGGCAAAAGCGGTTCTCGTCCTCCGTGCTTGCTTTTTCTCAGAAAGAGCCGTGGTGTGCGTTTTCGCCGGAAAACGCGTTTTCGGCCGAAAACGTGTACGTTTGCACTTCCCCGCCACAGGGAAGCTGCTAGCCGGGAATTCTCTGCCTGGTTCTACCCGCTGCCCGGAACGCTACGCAGGGCAAAAGCGGTTCTCGTCCTCCGTGCTTGCTTTTTCTCAGAAAGAGCCGTGGTGTGCGTTTTCGCCGGAAAACGCGTTTTCGGCCGAAAACGTGTACGTTTGCACTTCCCCGCCACAGGGAAGCTGCTAGCCGGGAATTCTCTGCCTGGTTCTACCCGCTGCCCGGAACGCTACGCAGGGCAAAAGCGGTTCTCGTCCTCCGTGCTTGCTTTTTCTCAGAAAGAGCCGTGGTGTGCGTTTTCGCCGGAAAACGCGTTTTCGGCCGAAAACGTGTACGTTTGCACTTCCCCGCCACAGGGAAGCTGCTAGCCGGGAATTCTCTGCCTGGTTCTACCCGCTGCCCGGAACGCTACGCAGGGCAAAAGCGGTTCTCGTCCTCCGTGCTTGCTTTTTCTCAGAAAGAGCCGTGCTGTGCCTTTTCGCCGGAAAACGCGTTTTCGGCCGAAAACGTGTACGTTTGCACTTCCCCGCCACAGGGAAGCTGCTAGCCGGGAATTCTCTGCCTGGTTCTACCCGCTGCCCGGAACGCTACGCAGGGCAAAAGCGGTTCTCGTCCTCCGTGCTTGCTTTTTCTCAGAAAGAGCCGTGGTGTGCGTTTTCGCCGGAAAACGCGTTTTCGGCCGAAAACGTGTACGTTTGCACTTCCCCGCCACAGGGAAGCTGCTAGCCGGGAATTCTCTGCCTGGTTCTACCCGCTGCCCGGAACGCTACGCAGGGCAAAAGCGGTTCTCGTCCTCCGTGCTTGCTTTTTCTCAGAAAGAGCCGTGGTGTGCGTTTTCGCCGGAAAACGCGTTTTCGGCCGAAAACGTGTACGTTTGCACTTCCCCGCCACAGGGAAGCTGCTAGCCGGGAATTCTCTGCCTGGTTCTACCCGCTGCCCGGAACGCTACGCAGGGCAAAAGCGGTTCTCGTCCTCCGTGCTTGCTTTTTCTCAGAAAGAGCCGTGGTGTGCGTTTTCGCCGGAAAACGCGTTTTCGGCCGAAAACGTGTACGTTTGCACTTCCCCGCCACAGGGAAGCTGCTAGCCGGGAATTCTCTGCCTGGTTCTACCCGCTGCCCGGAACGCTACGCAGGGCAAAAGCGGTTCTCGTCCTCCGTGCTTGCTTTTTCTCAGAAAGAGCCGTGGTGTGCGTTTTCGCCGGAAAACGCGTTTTCGGCCGAAAACGTGTACGTTTGCACTTCCCCGCCACAGGGAAGCTGCTAGCCGGGAATTCTCTGCCTGGTTCTACCCGCTGCCCGGAACGCTACGCAGGGCAAAAGCGGTTCTCGTCCTCCGTGCTTGCTTTTTCTCAGAAAGAGCCGTGGTGTGCGTTTTCGCCGGAAAACGCGTTTTCGGCCGAAAACGTGTACGTTTGCACTTCCCCGCCACAGGGAAGCTGCTAGCCGGGAATTCTCTGCCTGGTTCTACCCGCTGCCCGGAACGCTACGCAGGGCAAAAGCGGTTCTCGTCCTCCGTGCTTGCTTTTTCTCAGAAAGAGCCGTGGTGTGCGTTTTCGCCGGAAAACGCGTTTTCGGCCGAAAACGTGTACGTTTGCACTTCCCCGCCACAGGGAAGCTGCTAGCCGGGAATTCTCTGCCTGGTTCTACCCGCTGCCCGGAACGCTACGCAGGGCAAAAGCGGTTCTCGTCCTCCGTGCTTGCTTTTTCTCAGAAAGAGCCGTGGTGTGCGTTTTCGCCGGAAAACGCGTTTTCGGCCGAAAACGTGTACGTTTGCACTTCCCCGCCACAGGGAAGCTGCTAGCCGGGAATTCTCTGCCTGGTTCTACCCGCTGCCCGGAACGCTACGCAGGGCAAAAGCGGTTCTCGTCCTCCGTGCTTGCTTTTTCTCAGAAAGAGCCGTGGTGTGCGTTTTCGCCGGAAAACGCGTTTTCGGCCGAAAACGTGTACGTTTGCACTTCCCCGCCACAGGGAAGCTGCTAGCCGGGAATTCTCTGCCTGGTTCTACCCGCTGCCCGGAACGCTACGCAGGGCAAAAGCGGTTCTCGTCCTCCGTGCTTGCTTTTTCTCAGAAAGAGCCGTGGTGTGCGTTTTCGCCGGAAAACGCGTTTTCGGCCGAAAACGTGTACGTTTGCACTTCCCCGCCACAGGGAAGCTGCTAGCCGGGAATTCTCTGCCTGGTTCTACCCGCTGCCCGGAACGCTACGCAGGGCAAAAGCGGTTCTCGTCCTCCGTGCTTGCTTTTTCTCAGAAAGAGCCGTGGTGTGCGTTTTCGCCGGAAAACGCGTTTTCGGCCGAAAACGTGTACGTTTGCACTTCCCCGCCACAGGGAAGCTGCTAGCCGGGAATTCTCTGCCTGGTTCTACCCGCTGCCCGGAACGCTACGCAGGGCAAAAGCGGTTCTCGTCCTCCGTGCTTGCTTTTTCTCAGAAAGAGCCGTGGTGTGCGTTTTCGCCGGAAAACGCGTTTTCGGCCGAAAACGTGTACGTTTGCACTTCCCCGCCACAGGGAAGCTGCTAGCCGGGAATTCTCTGCCTGGTTCTACCCGCTGCCCGGAACGCTACGCAGGGCAAAAGCGGTTCTCGTCCTCCGTGCTTGCTTTTTCTCAGAAAGAGCCGTGGTGTGCGTTTTCGCCGGAAAACGCGTTTTCGGCCGAAAACGTGTACGTTTGCACTTCCCCGCCACAGGGAAGCTGCTAGCCGGGAATTCTCTGCCTGGTTCTACCCGCTGCCCGGAACGCTACGCAGGGCAAAAGCGGTTCTCGTCCTCCGTGCTTGCTTTTTCTCAGAAAGAGCCGTGGTGTGCGTTTTCGCCGGAAAACGCGTTTTCGGCCGAAAACGTGTACGTTTGCACTTCCCCGCCACAGGGAAGCTGCTAGCCGGGAATTCTCTGCCTGGTTCTACCCGCTGCCCGGAACGCTACGCAGGGCAAAAGGGTTCTCGTCCTCCGTGCTTGCTTTTTCTCAGAAAGAGCCGTGGTGTGCGTTTTCGCCGGAAAACGCGTTTTCGGCCGAAAACGTGTACGTTTGCACTTCCCCGCCACAGGGAAGCTGCTAGCCGGGAATTCTCTGCCTGGTTCTACCCGCTGCCCGGAACGCTACGCAGGGCAAAAGCGGTTCTCGTCCTCCGTGCTTGCTTTTTCTCAGAAAGAGCCGTGGTGTGCGTTTTCGCCGGAAAACGCGTTTTCGGCCGAAAACGTGTACGTTTGCACTTCCCCGCCACAGGGAAGCTGCTAGCCGGGAATTCTCTGCCTGGTTCTACCCGCTGCCCGGAACGCTACGCAGGGCAAAAGCGGTTCTCGTCCTCCGTGCTTGCTTTTTCTCAGAAAGAGCCGTGGTGTGCGTTTTCGCCGGAAAACGCGTTTTCGGCCGAAAACGTGTACGTTTGCACTTCCCCGCCACAGGGAAGCTGCTAGCCGGGAATTCTCTGCCTGGTTCTACCCGCTGCCCGGAACGCTACGCAGGGCAAAAGCGGTTCTCGTCCTCCGTGCTTGCTTTTTCTCAGAAAGAGCCGTGGTGTGCGTTTTCGCCGGAAAACGCGTTTTCGGCCGAAAACGTGTACGTTTGCACTTCCCCGCCACAGGGAAGCTGCTAGCCGGGAATTCTCTGCCTGGTTCTACCCGCTGCCCGGAACGCTACGCAGGGCAAAAGCGGTTCTCGTCCTCCGTGCTTGCTTTTTCTCAGAAAGAGCCGTGGTGTGCGTTTTCGCCGGAAAACGCGTTTTCGGCCGAAAACGTGTACGTTTGCACTTCCCCGCCACAGGGAAGCTGCTAGCCGGGAATTCTCTGCCTGGTTCTACCCGCTGCCCGGAACGCTACGCAGGGCAAAAGCGGTTCTCGTCCTCCGTGCTTGCTTTTTCTCAGAAAGAGCCGTGGTGTGCGTTTTCGCCGGAAAACGCGTTTTCGGCCGAAAACGTGTACGTTTGCACTTCCCCGCCACAGGGAAGCTGCTAGCCGGGAATTCTCTGCCTGGTTCTACCCGCTGCCCGGAACGCTACGCAGGGCAAAAGCGGTTCTCGTCCTCCGTGCTTGCTTTTTCTCAGAAAGAGCCGTGGTGTGCGTTTTCGCCGGAAAACGCGTTTTCGGCCGAAAACGTGTACGTTTGCACTTCCCCGCCACAGGGAAGCTGCTAGCCGGGAATTCTCTGCCTGGTTCTACCCGCTGCCCGGAACGCTACGCAGGGCAAAAGCGGTTCTCGTCCTCCGTGCTTGCTTTTTCTCAGAAAGAGCCGTGGTGTGCGTTTTCGCCGGAAAACGCGTTTTCGGCCGAAAACGTGTACGTTTGCACTTCCCCGCCACAGGGAAGCTGCTAGCCGGGAATTCTCTGCCTGGTTCTACCCGCTGCCCGGAACGCTACGCAGGGCAAAAGCGGTTCTCGTCCTCCGTGCTTGCTTTTTCTCAGAAAGAGCCGTGGTGTGCGTTTTCGCCGGAAAACGCGTTTTCGGCCGAAAACGTGTACGTTTGCACTTCCCCGCCACAGGGAAGCTGCTAGCCGGGAATTCTCTGCCTGGTTCTACCCGCTGCCCGGAACGCTACGCAGGGCAAAAGCGGTTCTCGTCCTCCGTGCTTGCTTTTTCTCAGAAAGAGCCGTGGTGTGCGTTTTCGCCGGAAAACGCGTTTTCGGCCGAAAACGTGTACGTTTGCACTTCCCCGCCACAGGGAAGCTGCTAGCCGGGAATTCTCTGCCTGGTTCTACCCGCTGCCCGGAACGCTACGCAGGGCAAAAGCGGTTCTCGTCCTCCGTGCTTGCTTTTTCTCAGAAAGAGCCGTGGTGTGCGTTTTCGCCGGAAAACGCGTTTTCGGCCGAAAACGTGTACGTTTGCACTTCCCCGCCACAGGGAAGCTGCTAGCCGGGAATTCTCTGCCTGGTTCTACCCGCTGCCCGGAACGCTACGCAGGGCAAAAGCGGTTCTCGTCCTCCGTGCTTGCTTTTTCTCAGAAAGAGCCGTGGTGTGCGTTTTCGCCGGAAAACGCGTTTTCGGCCGAAAACGTGTACGTTTGCACTTCCCCGCCACAGGGAAGCTGCTAGCCGGGAATTCTCTGCCTGGTTCTACCCGCTGCCCGGAACGCTACGCAGGGCAAAAGCGGTTCTCGTCCTCCGTGCTTGCTTTTTCTCAGAAAGAGCCGTGGTGTGCGTTTTCGCCGGAAAACGCGTTTTCGGCCGAAAACGTGTACGTTTGCACTTCCCCGCCACAGGGAAGCTGCTAGCCGGGAATTCTCTGCCTGGTTCTACCCGCTGCCCGGAACGCTACGCAGGGCAAAAGCGGTTCTCGTCCTCCGTGCTTGCTTTTTCTCAGAAAGAGCCGTGGTGTGCGTTTTCGCCGGAAAACGCGTTTTCGGCCGAAAACGTGTACGTTTGCACTTCCCCGCCACAGGGAAGCTGCTAGCCGGGAATTCTCTGCCTGGTTCTACCCGCTGCCCGGAACGCTACGCAGGGCAAAAGCGGTTCTCGTCCTCCGTGCTTGCTTTTTCTCAGAAAGAGCCGTGGTGTGCGTTTTCGCCGGAAAACGCGTTTTCGGCCGAAAACGTGTACGTTTGCACTTCCCCGCCACAGGGAAGCTGCTAGCCGGGAATTCTCTGCCTGGTTCTACCCGCTGCCCGGAACGCTACGCAGGGCAAAAGCGGTTCTCGTCCTCCGTGCTTGCTTTTTCTCAGAAAGAGCCGTGGTGTGCGTTTTCGCCGGAAAACGCGTTTTCGGCCGAAAACGTGTACGTTTGCACTTCCCCGCCACAGGGAAGCTGCTAGCCGGGAATTCTCTGCCTGGTTCTACCCGCTGCCCGGAACGCTACGCAGGGCAAAAGCGGTTCTCGTCCTCCGTGCTTGCTTTTTCTCAGAAAGAGCCGTGGTGTGCGTTTTCGCCGGAAAACGCGTTTTCGGCCGAAAACGTGTACGTTTGCACTTCCCCGCCACAGGGAAGCTGCTAGCCGGGAATTCTCTGCCTGGTTCTACCCGCTGCCCGGAACGCTACGCAGGGCAAAAGCGGTTCTCGTCCTCCGTGCTTGCTTTTTCTCAGAAAGAGCCGTGGTGTGCGTTTTCGCCGGAAAACGCGTTTTCGGCCGAAAACGTGTACGTTTGCACTTCCCCGCCACAGGGAAGCTGCTAGCCGGGAATTCTCTGCCTGGTTCTACCCGCTGCCCGGAACGCTACGCAGGGCAAAAGCGGTTCTCGTCCTCCGTGCTTGCTTTTTCTCAGAAAGAGCCGTGGTGTGCGTTTTCGCCGGAAAACGCGTTTTCGGCCGAAAACGTGTACGTTTGCACTTCCCCGCCACAGGGAAGCTGCTAGCCGGGAATTCTCTGCCTGGTTCTACCCGCTGCCCGGAACGCTACGCAGGGCAAAAGCGGTTCTCGTCCTCCGTGCTTGCTTTTTCTCAGAAAGAGCCGTGGTGTGCGTTTTCGCCGGAAAACGCGTTTTCGGCCGAAAACGTGTACGTTTGCACTTCCCCGCCACAGGGAAGCTGCTAGCCGGGAATTCTCTGCCTGGTTCTACCCGCTGCCCGGAACGCTACGCAGGGCAAAAGCGGTTCTCGTCCTCCGTGCTTGCTTTTTCTCAGAAAGAGCCGTGGTGTGCGTTTTCGCCGGAAAACGCGTTTTCGGCCGAAAACGTGTACGTTTGCACTTCCCCGCCACAGGGAAGCTGCTAGCCGGGAATTCTCTGCCTGGTTCTACCCGCTGCCCGGAACGCTACGCAGGGCAAAAGCGGTTCTCGTCCTCCGTGCTTGCTTTTTCTCAGAAAGAGCCGTGGTGTGCGTTTTCGCCGGAAAACGCGTTTTCGGCCGAAAACGTGTACGTTTGCACTTCCCCGCCACAGGGAAGCTGCTAGCCGGGAATTCTCTGCCTGGTTCTACCCGCTGCCCGGAACGCTACGCAGGGCAAAAGCGGTTCTCGTCCTCCGTGCTTGCTTTTTCTCAGAAAGAGCCGTGGTGTGCGTTTTCGCCGGAAAACGCGTTTTCGGCCGAAAACGTGTACGTTTGCACTTCCCCGCCACAGGGAAGCTGCTAGCCGGGAATTCTCTGCCTGGTTCTACCCGCTGCCCGGAACGCTACGCAGGGCAAAAGCGGTTCTCGTCCTCCGTGCTTGCTTTTTCTCAGAAAGAGCCGTGGTGTGCGTTTTCGCCGGAAAACGCGTTTTCGGCCGAAAACGTGTACGTTTGCACTTCCCCGCCACAGGGAAGCTGCTAGCCGGGAATTCTCTGCCTGGTTCTACCCGCTGCCCGGAACGCTACGCAGGGCAAAAGCGGTTCTCGTCCTCCGTGCTTGCTTTTTCTCAGAAAGAGCCGTGGTGTGCGTTTTCGCCGGAAAACGCGTTTTCGGCCGAAAACGTGTACGTTTGCACTTCCCCGCCACAGGGAAGCTGCTAGCCGGGAATTCTCTGCCTGGTTCTACCCGCTGCCCGGAACGCTACGCAGGGCAAAAGCGGTTCTCGTCCTCCGTGCTTGCTTTTTCTCAGAAAGAGCCGTGGTGTGCGTTTTCGCCGGAAAACGCGTTTTCGGCCGAAAACGTGTACGTTTGCACTTCCCCGCCACAGGGAAGCTGCTAGCCGGGAATTCTCTGCCTGGTTCTACCCGCTGCCCGGAACGCTACGCAGGGCAAAAGCGGTTCTCGTCCTCCGTGCTTGCTTTTTCTCAGAAAGAGCCGTGGTGTGCGTTTTCGCCGGAAAACGCGTTTTCGGCCGAAAACGTGTACGTTTGCACTTCCCCGCCACAGGGAAGCTGCTAGCCGGGAATTCTCTGCCTGGTTCTACCCGCTGCCCGGAACGCTACGCAGGGCAAAAGCGGTTCTCGTCCTCCGTGCTTGCTTTTTCTCAGAAAGAGCCGTGGTGTGCGTTTTCGCCGGAAAACGCGTTTTCGGCCGAAAACGTGTACGTTTGCACTTCCCCGCCACAGGGAAGCTGCTAGCCGGGAATTCTCTGCCTGGTTCTACCCGCTGCCCGGAACGCTACGCAGGGCAAAAGCGGTTCTCGTCCTCCGTGCTTGCTTTTTCTCAGAAAGAGCCGTGGTGTGCGTTTTTCGCCGGAAAACGCGTTTTCGGCCGAAAACGTGTACGTTTGCACTTCCCCGCCACAGGGAAGCTGCTAGCCGGGAATTCTCTGCCTGGTTCTACCCGCTGCCCGGAACGCTACGCAGGGCAAAAGCGGTTCTCGTCCTCCGTGCTTGCTTTTTCTCAGAAAGAGCCGTGGTGTGCGTTTTCGCCGGAAAACGCGTTTTCGGCCGAAAACGTGTACGTTTGCACTTCCCCGCCACAGGGAAGCTGCTAGCCGGGAATTCTCTGCCTGGTTCTACCCGCTGCCCGGAACGCTACGCAGGGCAAAAGCGGTTCTCGTCCTCCGTGCTTGCTTTTTCTCAGAAAGAGCCGTGGTGTGCGTTTTCGCCGGAAAACGCGTTTTCGGCCGAAAACGTGTACGTTTGCACTTCCCCGCCACAGGGAAGCTGCTAGCCGGGAATTCTCTGCCTGGTTCTACCCGCTGCCCGGAACGCTACGCAGGGCAAAAGCGGTTCTCGTCCTCCGTGCTTGCTTTTTCTCAGAAAGAGCCGTGGTGTGCGTTTTCGCCGGAAAACGCGTTTTCGGCCGAAAACGTGTACGTTTGCACTTCCCCGCCACAGGGAAGCTGCTAGCCGGGAATTCTCTGCCTGGTTCTACCCGCTGCCCGGAACGCTACGCAGGGCAAAAGCGGTTCTCGTCCTCCGTGCTTGCTTTTTCTCAGAAAGAGCCGTGGTGTGCGTTTTCGCCGGAAAACGCGTTTTCGGCCGAAAACGTGTACGTTTGCACTTCCCCGCCACAGGGAGGAATTCTCTGCCTGGTTCTACCCGCTGCCCGGAACGCTACGCAGGGCAAAAGCGGTTCTCGTCCTCCGTGCTTGCTTTTTCTCAGAAAGAGCCGTGGTGTGCGTTTTCGCCGGAAAACGCGTTTTCGGCCGAAAACGTGTACGTTTGCACTTCCCCGCCACAGGGAAGCTGCTAGCCGGGAATTCTCTGCCTGGTTCTACCCGCTGCCCGGAACGCTACGCAGGGCAAAAGCGGTTCTCGTCCTCCGTGCTTGCTTTTTCTCAGAAAGAGCCGTGGTGTGCGTTTTCGCCGGAAAACGCGTTTTCGGCCGAAAACGTGTACGTTTGCACTTCCCCGCCACAGGGAAGCTGCTAGCCGGGAATTCTCTGCCTGGTTCTACCCGCTGCCCGGAACGCTACGCAGGGCAAAAGCGGTTCTCGTCCTCCGTGCTTGCTTTTTCTCAGAAAGAGCCGTGGTGTGCGTTTTCGCCGGAAAACGCGTTTTCGGCCGAAAACGTGTACGTTTGCACTTCCCCGCCACAGGGAAGCTGCTAGCCGGGAATTCTCTGCCTGGTTCTACCCGCTGCCCGGAACGCTACGCAGGGCAAAAGCGGTTCTCGTCCTCCGTGCTTGCTTTTTCTCAGAAAGAGCCGTGGTGTGCGTTTTCGCCGGAAAACGCGTTTTCGGCCGAAAACGTGTACGTTTGCACTTCCCCGCCACAGGGAAGCTGCTAGCCGGGAATTCTCTGCCTGGTTCTACCCGCTGCCCGGAACGCTACGCAGGGCAAAAGCGGTTCTCGTCCTCCGTGCTTGCTTTTTCTCAGAAAGAGCCGTGGTGTGCGTTTTCGCCGGAAAACGCGTTTTCGGCCGAAAACGTGTACGTTTGCACTTCCCCGCCACAGGGAAGCTGCTAGCCGGGAATTCTCTGCCTGGTTCTACCCGCTGCCCGGAACGCTACGCAGGGCAAAAGCGGTTCTCGTCCTCCGTGCTTGCTTTTTCTCAGAAAGAGCCGTGGTGTGCGTTTTCGCCGGAAAACGCGTTTTCGGCCGAAAACGTGTACGTTTGCACTTCCCCGCCACAGGGAAGCTGCTAGCCGGGAATTCTCTGCCTGGTTCTACCCGCTGCCCGGAACGCTACGCAGGGCAAAAGCGGTTCTCGTCCTCCGTGCTTGCTTTTTCTCAGAAAGAGCCGTGGTGTGCGTTTTCGCCGGAAAACGCGTTTTCGGCCGAAAACGTGTACGTTTGCACTTCCCCGCCACAGGGAAGCTGCTAGCCGGGAATTCTCTGCCTGGTTCTACCCGCTGCCCGGAACGCTACGCAGGGCAAAAGCGGTTCTCGTCCTCCGTGCTTGCTTTTTCTCAGAAAGAGCCGTGGTGTGCGTTTTCGCCGGAAAACGCGTTTTCGGCCGAAAACGTGTACGTTTGCACTTCCCCGCCACAGGGAAGCTGCTAGCCGGGAATTCTCTGCCTGGTTCTACCCGCTGCCCGGAACGCTACGCAGGGCAAAAGCGGTTCTCGTCCTCCGTGCTTGCTTTTTCTCAGAAAGAGCCGTGGTGTGCGTTTTCGCCGGAAAACGCGTTTTCGGCCGAAAACGTGTACGTTTGCACTTCCCCGCCACAGGGAAGCTGCTAGCCGGGAATTCTCTGCCTGGTTCTACCCGCTGCCCGGAACGCTACGCAGGGCAAAAGCGGTTCTCGTCCTCCGTGCTTGCTTTTTCTCAGAAAGAGCCGTGGTGTGCGTTTTCGCCGGAAAACGCGTTTTCGGCCGAAAACGTGTACGTTTGCACTTCCCCGCCACAGGGAAGCTGCTAGCCGGGAATTCTCTGCCTGGTTCTACCCGCTGCCCGGAACGCTACGCAGGGCAAAAGCGGTTCTCGTCCTCCGTGCTTGCTTTTTCTCAGAAAGAGCCGTGGTGTGCGTTTTCGCCGGAAAACGCGTTTTCGGCCGAAAACGTGTACGTTTGCACTTCCCCGCCACAGGGAAGCTGCTAGCCGGGAATTCTCTGCCTGGTTCTACCCGCTGCCCGGAACGCTACGCAGGGCAAAAGCGGTTCTCGTCCTCCGTGCTTGCTTTTTCTCAGAAAGAGCCGTGGTGTGCGTTTTCGCCGGAAAACGCGTTTTCGGCCGAAAACGTGTACGTTTGCACTTCCCCGCCACAGGGAAGCTGCTAGCCGGGAATTCTCTGCCTGGTTCTACCCGCTGCCCGGAACGCTACGCAGGGCAAAAGCGGTTCTCGTCCTCCGTGCTTGCTTTTTCTCAGAAAGAGCCGTGGTGTGCGTTTTCGCCGGAAAACGCGTTTTCGGCCGAAAACGTGTACGTTTGCACTTCCCCGCCACAGGGAAGCTGCTAGCCGGGAATTCTCTGCCTGGTTCTACCCGCTGCCCGGAACGCTACGCAGGGCAAAAGCGGTTCTCGTCCTCCGTGCTTGCTTTTTCTCAGAAAGAGCCGTGGTGTGCGTTTTCGCCGGAAAACGCGTTTTCGGCCGAAAACGTGTACGTTTGCACTTCCCCGCCACAGGGAAGCTGCTAGCCGGGAATTCTCTGCCTGGTTCTACCCGCTGCCCGGAACGCTACGCAGGGCAAAAGCGGTTCTCGTCCTCCGTGCTTGCTTTTTCTCAGAAAGAGCCGTGGTGTGCGTTTTCGCCGGAAAACGCGTTTTCGGCCGAAAACGTGTACGTTTGCACTTCCCCGCCACAGGGAAGCTGCTAGCCGGGAATTCTCTGCCTGGTTCTACCCGCTGCCCGGAACGCTACGCAGGGCAAAAGCGGTTCTCGTCCTCCGTGCTTGCTTTTTCTCAGAAAGAGCCGTGGTGTGCGTTTTCGCCGGAAAACGCGTTTTCGGCCGAAAACGTGTACGTTTGCACTTCCCCGCCACAGGGAAGCTGCTAGCCGGGAATTCTCTGCCTGGTTCTACCCGCTGCCCGGAACGCTACGCAGGGCAAAAGCGGTTCTCGTCCTCCGTGCTTGCTTTTTCTCAGAAAGAGCCGTGGTGTGCGTTTTCGCCGGAAAACGCGTTTTCGGCCGAAAACGTGTACGTTTGCACTTCCCCGCCACAGGGAAGCTGCTAGCCGGGAATTCTCTGCCTGGTTCTACCCGCTGCCCGGAACGCTACGCAGGGCAAAAGCGGTTCTCGTCCTCCGTGCTTGCTTTTTCTCAGAAAGAGCCGTGGTGTGCGTTTTCGCCGGAAAACGCGTTTTCGGCCGAAAACGTGTACGTTTGCACTTCCCCGCCACAGGGAAGCTGCTAGCCGGGAATTCTCTGCCTGGTTCTACCCGCTGCCCGGAACGCTACGCAGGGCAAAAGCGGTTCTCGTCCTCCGTGCTTGCTTTTTCTCAGAAAGAGCCGTGGTGTGCGTTTTCGCCGGAAAACGCGTTTTCGGCCGAAAACGTGTACGTTTGCACTTCCCCGCCACAGGGAAGCTGCTAGCCGGGAATTCTCTGCCTGGTTCTACCCGCTGCCCGGAACGCTACGCAGGGCAAAAGCGGTTCTCGTCCTCCGTGCTTGCTTTTTCTCAGAAAGAGCCGTGGTGTGCGTTTTCGCCGGAAAACGCGTTTTCGGCCGAAAACGTGTACGTTTGCACTTCCCCGCCACAGGGAAGCTGCTAGCCGGGAATTCTCTGCCTGGTTCTACCCGCTGCCCGGAACGCTACGCAGGGCAAAAGCGGTTCTCGTCCTCCGTGCTTGCTTTTTCTCAGAAAGAGCCGTGGTGTGCGTTTTCGCCGGAAAACGCGTTTTCGGCCGAAAACGTGTACGTTTGCACTTCCCCGCCACAGGGAAGCTGCTAGCCGGGAATTCTCTGCCTGGTTCTACCCGCTGCCCGGAACGCTACGCAGGGCAAAAGCGGTTCTCGTCCTCCGTGCTTGCTTTTTCTCAGAAAGAGCCGTGGTGTGCGTTTTCGCCGGAAAACGCGTTTTCGGCCGAAAACGTGTACGTTTGCACTTCCCCGCCACAGGGAAGCTGCTAGCCGGGAATTCTCTGCCTGGTTCTACCCGCTGCCCGGAACGCTACGCAGGGCAAAAGCGGTTCTCGTCCTCCGTGCTTGCTTTTTCTCAGAAAGAGCCGTGGTGTGCGTTTTCGCCGGAAAACGCGTTTTCGGCCGAAAACGTGTACGTTTGCACTTCCCCGCCACAGGGAAGCTGCTAGCCGGGAATTCTCTGCCTGGTTCTACCCGCTGCCCGGAACGCTACGCAGGGCAAAAGCGGTTCTCGTCCTCCGTGCTTGCTTTTTCTCAGAAAGAGCCGTGGTGTGCGTTTTCGCCGGAAAACGCGTTTTCGGCCGAAAACGTGTACGTTTGCACTTCCCCGCCACAGGGAAGCTGCTAGCCGGGAATTCTCTGCCTGGTTCTACCCGCTGCCCGGAACGCTACGCAGGGCAAAAGCGGTTCTCGTCCTCCGTGCTTGCTTTTTCTCAGAAAGAGCCGTGGTGTGCGTTTTCGCCGGAAAACGCGTTTTCGGCCGAAAACGTGTACGTTTGCACTTCCCCGCCACAGGGAAGCTGCTAGCCGGGAATTCTCTGCCTGGTTCTACCCGCTGCCCGGAACGCTACGCAGGGCAAAAGCGGTTCTCGTCCTCCGTGCTTGCTTTTTCTCAGAAAGAGCCGTGGTGTGCGTTTTCGCCGGAAAACGCGTTTTCGGCCGAAAACGTGTACGTTTGCACTTCCCCGCCACAGGGAAGCTGCTAGCCGGGAATTCTCTGCCTGGTTCTACCCGCTGCCCGGAACGCTACGCAGGGCAAAAGCGGTTCTCGTCCTCCGTGCTTGCTTTTTCTCAGAAAGAGCCGTGGTGTGCGTTTTCGCCGGAAAACGCGTTTTCGGCCGAAAACGTGTACGTTTGCACTTCCCCGCCACAGGGAAGCTGCTAGCCGGGAATTCTCTGCCTGGTTCTACCCGCTGCCCGGAACGCTACGCAGGGCAAAAGCGGTTCTCGTCCTCCGTGCTTGCTTTTTCTCAGAAAGAGCCGTGGTGTGCGTTTTCGCCGGAAAACGCGTTTTCGGCCGAAAACGTGTACGTTTGCACTTCCCCGCCACAGGGAAGCTGCTAGCCGGGAATTCTCTGCCTGGTTCTACCCGCTGCCCGGAACGCTACGCAGGGCAAAAGCGGTTCTCGTCCTCCGTGCTTGCTTTTTCTCAGAAAGAGCCGTGGTGTGCGTTTTCGCCGGAAAACGCGTTTTCGGCCGAAAACGTGTACGTTTGCACTTCCCCGCCACAGGGAAGCTGCTAGCCGGGAATTCTCTGCCTGGTTCTACCCGCTGCCCGGAACGCTACGCAGGGCAAAAGCGGTTCTCGTCCTCCGTGCTTGCTTTTTCTCAGAAAGAGCCGTGGTGTGCGTTTTCGCCGGAAAACGCGTTTTCGGCCGAAAACGTGTACGTTTGCACTTCCCCGCCACAGGGAAGCTGCTAGCCGGGAATTCTCTGCCTGGTTCTACCCGCTGCCCGGAACGCTACGCAGGGCAAAAGCGGTTCTCGTCCTCCGTGCTTGCTTTTTCTCAGAAAGAGCCGTGGTGTGCGTTTTCGCCGGAAAACGCGTTTTCGGCCGAAAACGTGTACGTTTGCACTTCCCCGCCACAGGGAAGCTGCTAGCCGGGAATTCTCTGCCTGGTTCTACCCGCTGCCCGGAACGCTACGCAGGGCAAAAGCGGTTCTCGTCCTCCGTGCTTGCTTTTTCTCAGAAAGAGCCGTGGTGTGCGTTTTCGCCGGAAAACGCGTTTTCGGCCGAAAACGTGTACGTTTGCACTTCCCCGCCACAGGGAAGCTGCTAGCCGGGAATTCTCTGCCTGGTTCTACCCGCTGCCCGGAACGCTACGCAGGGCAAAAGCGGTTCTCGTCCTCCGTGCTTGCTTTTTCTCAGAAAGAGCCGTGGTGTGCGTTTTCGCCGGAAAACGCGTTTTCGGCCGAAAACGTGTACGTTTGCACTTCCCCGCCACAGGGAAGCTGCTAGCCGGGAATTCTCTGCCTGGTTCTACCCGCTGCCCGGAACGCTACGCAGGGCAAAAGCGGTTCTCGTCCTCCGTGCTTGCTTTTTCTCAGAAAGAGCCGTGGTGTGCGTTTTCGCCGGAAAACGCGTTTTCGGCCGAAAACGTGTACGTTTGCACTTCCCCGCCACAGGGAAGCTGCTAGCCGGGAATTCTCTGCCTGGTTCTACCCGCTGCCCGGAACGCTACGCAGGGCAAAAGCGGTTCTCGTCCTCCGTGCTTGCTTTTTCTCAGAAAGAGCCGTGGTGTGCGTTTTCGCCGGAAAACGCGTTTTCGGCCGAAAACGTGTACGTTTGCACTTCCCCGCCACAGGGAAGCTGCTAGCCGGGAATTCTCTGCCTGGTTCTACCCGCTGCCCGGAACGCTACGCAGGGCAAAAGCGGTTCTCGTCCTCCGTGCTTGCTTTTTCTCAGAAAGAGCCGTGGTGTGCGTTTTCGCCGGAAAACGCGTTTTCGGCCGAAAACGTGTACGTTTGCACTTCCCCGCCACAGGGAAGCTGCTAGCCGGGAATTCTCTGCCTGGTTCTACCCGCTGCCCGGAACGCTACGCAGGGCAAAAGCGGTTCTCGTCCTCCGTGCTTGCTTTTTCTCAGAAAGAGCCGTGGTGTGCGTTTTCGCCGGAAAACGCGTTTTCGGCCGAAAACGTGTACGTTTGCACTTCCCCGCCACAGGGAAGCTGCTAGCCGGGAATTCTCTGCCTGGTTCTACCCGCTGCCCGGAACGCTACGCAGGGCAAAAGCGGTTCTCGTCCTCCGTGCTTGCTTTTTCTCAGAAAGAGCCGTGGTGTGCGTTTTCGCCGGAAAACGCGTTTTCGGCCGAAAACGTGTACGTTTGCACTTCCCCGCCACAGGGAAGCTGCTAGCCGGGAATTCTCTGCCTGGTTCTACCCGCTGCCCGGAACGCTACGCAGGGCAAAAGCGGTTCTCGTCCTCCGTGCTTGCTTTTTCTCAGAAAGAGCCGTGGTGTGCGTTTTAGCCGGAAAACGCGTTTTCGGCCGAAAACGTGTACGTTTGCACATCCCCGCCACAGGGAAGCTGCTAGCCGGGAATTCTCTGCCTGGTTCTACCCGCTGCCCGGAACGCTACGCAGGGCAAAAGCGGTTCTCGTCCTCCGTGCTTGCTTTTTCTCAGAAAGAGCCGTGGTGTGCGATTTCGCCGGAAAACGCGTTTTCGGCCGAAAACGTGTACGTTTGCACTTCCCCGCCACAGGGAAGCTGCTAGCCGGGAATTCTCTGCCTGGTTCTACCCGCTGCCCGGAACGCTACGCAGGGCAAAAGCGGTTCTCGTCCTCCGTGCTTGCTTTTTCTCAGAAAGAGCCGTGGTGTGCGTTTTCGCCGGAAAACGCGTTTTCGGCCGAAAACGTGTACGTTTGCACTTCCCCGCCACAGGGAAGCTGCTAGCCGGGAATTCTCTGCCTGGTTCTACCCGCTGCCCGGAACGCTACGCAGGGCAAAAGCGGTTCTCGTCCTCCGTGCTTGCTTTTTCTCAGAAAGAGCCGTGGTGTGCGTTTTCGCCGGAAAACGCGTTTTCGGCCGAAAACGTGTACGTTTGCACTTCCCCGCCACAGGGAAGCTGCTAGCCGGGAATTCTCTGCCTGGTTCTACCCGCTGCCCGGAACGCTACGCAGGGCAAAAGCGGTTCTCGTCCTCCGTGCTTGCTTTTTCTCAGAAAGAGCCGTGGTGTGCGTTTTCGCCGGAAAACGCGTTTTCGGCCGAAAACGTGTACGTTTGCACTTCCCCGCCACAGGGAAGCTGCTAGCCGGGAATTCTCTGCCTGGTTCTACCCGCTGCCCGGAACGCTACGCAGGGCAAAAGCGGTTCTCGTCCTCCGTGCTTGCTTTTTCTCAGAAAGAGCCGTGGTGTGCGTTTTCGCCGGAAAACGCGTTTTCGGCCGAAAACGTGTACGTTTGCACTTCCCCGCCACAGGGAAG